>NC_064289.1:20119502-20149624 GCF_019186545.1 Solanum stenotomum | reverse complement strand
TATATATATATATATTCAAAAGAAAGTACAAACAACTCCTTTTGTTAATCAATTACATTAAGGTACATTTCAATCAAAATAGATTAGTCAAAGTTTTAACTTCTAAACATTTAGTTTATACTAATACTAGGTTACATATTTTTTTAGTATTTTAATATTATATATATGTTATTTATGTAACTATATACTTCGGTATGGTGTTCAATATTTCGATATGTTATTTCTAAATATCAAATATCATACCGAATACCAAAAACTTTAAAAATATACCATATATCATACAAAATACCATAATACCAAATCACAATATCAAAAAATTGATATGATATAGCAATTCGGTATATACCATACTATGCCCACTCCTATAAGCAGGTAATCTAGTCAATTGTTCTGTAATTAACTTTATGATAGCTTTGAGAATCATTACTTTAAAGATTTAAAGTTCATCCATTAAACTAGGGTGTACATGACCGGGTCGGTTCGGGTTTTTCAAATATTAAATCAAATCAGTTGTGTCAAATTTTTAAATTTATAAGTCAAACAAACTAATAAAACTCGAATTTTCCAACCTCAGGTTTTTTCGGGTTGGTTTGGCTTTTTCAAATACCAAACCAAACCATTTGTGTCGAATTTTGAAATTTTTAAATCAAACTAAATTAATAAACATCAGATTTTTTTAGGCTTTTGGATTTTTCCGGTAAAGTATTCATACAAGCATATGATTAATTTGTGCTCCAAATATTTCTACCAAAATACAACTATCTAAGGTGTTTCTTAAAAAAAACAACACAAAATATGAGATGAGCGATGACATTAAAATATTCAATGAAAATTAATAATGAAATCACATAAAATAAATATTGCAAATTGATAAGTCATAATGAAAATTATCATAAGTTAGAAGTACTAAATCATGCTAAAATAAGTCTAATAAATATGAATTACACAATTAAACATTAAGGAAAAATTAAAATTAGGTTTTCTATTTTAAATGTCTCAACCAATGTAAAACTAAAGAACAACTATTCATTATTATTATTATTATTATTATTATTATTATTATTATTATTATTATTATTATTCTTACTGATTGAATTGATTTATTTTGTTAGCAATAGTATTGATTTGATTTAGAATTGTAGGAAATGACGGAAATATAGTCCAATGCCGTGAAGGCGATAATGTCTTACAATCTGGAGATATCCGTATTAATCCTATTACGGAGAGAAGATTCTAACCCTAAATTGAGAGTCACGGGCCAAGACTCCAACATGACCTGGTGCGCTAGGACTCCTGAGTTGGTGATATGTCACTAGGCAACACATTACACATTAGCACATGGATGCTATAAATTCCTCCAAAAAATCTTATAATTAATATTGTGCAACCATACAATATACTCTAAATTCTCGTTGTCGAGGGAAGTGAATCAACAAATGCATGAAAGGAAGGATGTATGAGAATTTTTGTGTGCTACTTCTGATGATGCATGCATTGGGGATAAGTATATGTCAGTTCCGTAGATCAGCGCTTTTTATATAATTACTTTTATTGGACCATTCAAAATTCTAAGTATCAAAAAACTTGAAGAAAATATGTTAAAAGATAAAAATTATGAAAATGTACAAGTAATATTTAGAAATTGTTGGGTATGTAGTGAGAGTTAATGGGAAATGGAGGGAAGATGAAAAGAGAGGAACTTGGAAAGTTGGGAACTTAAAGAGTTGGGAACTTGAAAAGTCATCTTATGCTTTAGTGAAAAGACATTTCTCCCTCATCAGTGGTGGAAAGAAAAATAGAAGAGTTTAAATATAGAAACACTCCTATTAATTGTTAAAAGGGTTGGAAAGAGGGACCCCCCTCGCGCCGTCGTCGTCGTCGCTTGCTCAACTTCGAAAAATGATCGAGAGATTATTTTTTGGACAAAACTTATTTTAATTATTTATTTAATTAATTAAATTAAATGGCCAAAACGCCAAAAATGTTTCAATTAATTAGTTAATTAACAAAATGTTTCGATTATTCAGTTAATTGACCAACCCGACTTGGATTCGCGTGCGATCCATTTTATTTAAATTCTTTTCCGTTTTATTTAAAATTTTCGCCGTTGGAAGTGACTGTTCTGAAAGGTTGCAACTTTCAGAAACAGCCATGACCGTTTGAAAGGTTGCGAACTTTCATGAATGGTCGTGTGGATTCTGAAAGGGTTGCAACCTTTCAGAATCAGTTCTTCTTGCGTATAAATACATTGGTTCTTCAAATTATTTCCTTACAAATTTTTCTAGTTTCTTCTTCTTCTTCTTCTGCACAAAGCTTATTCGTGTACTTTACTGCTGTTGAGTGGTTCGATGACACTAGAATTTTGGGTATTAATACACTGGTGATTGAGATCATTCTATTCTGGGAGGACATATTCCAAATCAAACCTCGGATACTAGAGGGGAATAATTTCCTTAAGGGGACACTGTGCATTCAGTGAGCTTGATCTTTTCTGTTCTGTCTTTTTCCAGATTCTGGTATGTTTTACAGATTTTAGTTGTTCTGAATTAATTTTTGTTCTTCTGTTTCTACTGGTTCATTAAAACTTTGGTTACTTCGTGTTTCTGCAAAGTTTATTGGAATCAATAATTCTGTTTTAAACACAGCTTGACAACAATCTTAAGGAAATTATTTTTATTGTATTTTAATCTATGTTTCTGGTGGAGACAAAAACCTTTGTGGTTTTATACTCCTATTAAGTTTGCAATTTAAGTTATTGCTTACTGAGTCATTTGTATCGATTTTTATTTTTTACAGATTCTGATTCTGAAATGGCAAATGATAATGTGATGGTGGTTGTTGTTGCACCAATCCGAACTGTTGTACCGCTAGCAGAGAAATCGAGAAAATTATTTGGTGTGAATTTCAAAGGATGGCAGCAACGGGTATTTTTCTGGCTTACCACTCTTGGTCTGCAGAAATTTACCAATGAAGTAACTCCAATGCCTGCTGTTGAAATGCCAGACAGAGAAAAGTTCATGATTATTGAAGCATGGAAACATGCATACTTCTTATGTAAGGGCAACATTTTAAGTGCTTTAGAGGATGACTTATATAATATCTATAGTGCAATGACAACTTCAAAAGAATTGTGGGATGCACTTGAGAAGAAATATAAGACAAAAGATGCATGCTTGAAAAAGTTTGTGGTCGCAAAGTTTTTAGACTATAAAATGTCAGATAGTAAAACTGTTAGATCACAAGTGCAAGAACTTCAACTTATTTTCCATGATCTGATTGCTGAGGATATGGTAGTAAATGGAGCTTTTCAAGTGGATGCAATGATCGAGAGGTTGCCTCCTTCGTGGAACGATTTCAAGAATTATCTAAAGCACAAACGTAAGGAAATGAAGCTTGAAGATCTTGTGATTCGGCTCAAGATTGAGGAAGATAACAAGACCACCGAAAAGAAGTCTCGTAAGAGTTCGACAATAATTGGAGTTAATATTGTTGAAGAAGCTCCTACTAAAGGGAAGAAGAGAAAGAAGTCCAACGGACAGAAGTCGAAACCGGCCAAGAAGAAATTCAAGGGCAATTGTTATAACTGCGGTAAGGCTGGTCACAAGTCTTCTGACTGTCGTGCTCTAATAAAGGACAAAGACAAAGACAAAAGTCAAACAAACATCGTGGAAGAGATGGAAGATGCAGATGACCTATGTGCAATGATCTCGGAGTGCAACTTAGTTGGAAATCCCAAGGTGTGGTTTCTCGACTCAAGTGTCACTCGACATATTTCATCTGCGAAAGAAGCCTTTGCAACGTACACTTCTGCTGAGTTCGACGAAGATTTGTTCATGGGGAACACAACAACAACAAGGATTGCATGAACTGGGAAAGTTATGTTGAAGATGACATCCGGCAAGGTGTTGACCCTGAACAACGTTCTGCATGTTCCTACTATTAGGAAGAATTTAGTTTCTGCTGCACTGCTCGTTAAGAACGGCTTTAAGTGTGTCCTAGTTAGTAACAAAGCTGTAAAAAGTAAGAATGAGTGTTCTTAGGAAATGACTACTTCACTGAGGGCCTCTTCAAACTGAATGTAATGGTTATTGACAGTATTAATAAGAATTCTGCTTCTGTTTACTTATTCGAGTCAAATGATTTATGGCATGCCCGTTTGGGACATGTAAATTACAAAGCCTTACGGAAATTGATTACTTTATAAGTATTGCCTGATTTCAAATGCGATAAATCGAAATGCGAAATTTGTGTAGAAAGTAAGTTTGTTAAACATTCTTATAAGTATGTTGAAAGAAATTCAAAACCTTTAGACTTAATTCACGCAGATATATGCGATATGAAGTCGGCACCATCACGTGGTGAGAAAAAGTATTTTATAACTTTTATTGATGATTGCACTCGATTTTGTTATGTATATTTGCTTAATAGTAAGGATGAAGCAATAGATGCATTTAAGCAATACAAAAATGAAGTGGAGAATCAATTGAATCTAAAGATAAAAATGATTCGGAGTGATAGGGGTGGAGAATACGAATCTCCTTTTGCAGAGATATGTTTGGAATATGGTATTATTCATCAAACTATTGCACCTTATACACCACAATAAAATTGTTTGGCAGAACGGAAGAATAGAACATTAAAGGAAATGATGAATGCCTTGATAATCAGTTCTAGTTCACCGCGAAACCTATGGGGGAAAGCCATCCTTACGGCTAACAAAATACTCAATAGGGTACCCCGAAGCAAAACGCAATCGATTCCATATGAGTTATGATAAGAAAGGAAACCCAACTTGAAATATTTTAAAGTGTGGGGGTGTTTAGTCAAGGTAGAGGTTCCTTTACCCAAGAGGGTGAAAATTGGACCCAAAATAGTGGATTGTGTATTTATTGGATATGTTGTGAACAGTAAGGCCTGTCGGTTTTTGGTTCACAAATTTGATAATCCTGAAATTCATGTGAATACGATAATAGAGTCAGATAACGCTGAGTTCTTTGAACACATTTATTCGTATAAAACTGAATGTGAGTCGACAAGTGAAAGACCTAAACGACCACAGAAAGAATCAACGGAAGATACACTACCTAATGAGGATTCTAGGCGTAGTAATCGCCAACGAAAATCCACTTCTTTCAGACCAGATTTTGTGGCAGTTTTCCTTGAAAATGAGCGTCCAACATTTAAAGCAGTTATGTCTTCATCTGAGTCAATTTATTGGAAAGAAGTATTCAATAGTAAGATCGGATCAATTTTAAGAAATCATACTTGGGAATTGGCTGATTTTTCTCCAGGAAATAAACCTTTTGGATCAAAGTGGATCTTTAAAAGGAAAATGAAAGCTGATGGGACTATTGACAAATATAAGGCTAGACTTGTAGTCAAATGATACACACAAAAGGAAGGTCTGAACTACTTTGATACATACTATCCAGTAACAAGGATAACATCAATTAGGATGCTAATAGCACTAGCGGCAGTGCATGATCTTAAAATTCACCAAATGGATGTAAAGACAGCCTTCTTAGATGGAGAGTTGGAGGAAGAAATTTACATGGAACAACCTGAAGGGTTTGTGGTTCCTGGTAAAGAAGAGAAAGTGTGCAGACTTGTGAAGTCGCTTTATGGACTCAAGCAAGCACCCAAACAATGACATGCTAAATTTGACCAAATAATGTTGGCAAATGGATTCAAGATTAACGAATGTGATAAGTGTGTTTACATTAAAAACGTTTTGAATCATGAAGTCATTATTTGTCTGTATGCTGATGACATGTTAATAATGAGTAAAGATGTTGACGATATAAATGCTACTAAGTGCATGCTGTCCAGCAAGTTCGATATGAAGGACTTAGGAGTTGCTAATTTGATCTTAGGGATCAGGATTCTTAAAACTCCTCAGGGACTAGCATTATCTCAATTTCATTATATTGAAAGAGTATTGGATATGTTCGAGTACTTGAATTTCAATGTTGTCAAAACTCCAATTGATTTAAGCTTTTCATTTCAAAAGAATGTAGGTGAAAGTGACTCTCAATTGGAATATGCTAGAGTATTGGGAAGTTTGATGTATATTATGAATTGTACGCGACCAGATATAACATGTGCTATTAGCAAACTGAGTCGGTTCACTAGTAATCCGAATCAAACTCATTGGATGGCAATGAAACGTGTATTGGGGTATCTGAAACATACACAACACTATGCTTTGCATTCTAATAAATATCCTGCTGTGATTGAAGGATATAGTGATGCAAATTGGATCACCGGGTAAAATAAAGTAAAATCCACAAGTGGTTATGTGTTTACACTTGGTGGAGGAGCAGTCTCTTGGAAATCGTCCAAACAGACATGTATCGCTCGCTCCACAATGGAATCTAAATTTATTGCTTTAGATAAGGCTGGTGAAGAAACTGAATGGCTTCGGAATTTCTTAGAGGATATTTTATTCTGGCCCAAACCTGTGGAACCTTTGCGATAGTCAAGCAACAACAGGTAGGGCAGGGAGCGTTATGTACAACGGGAAGTCTCGTCATATACGACGAAGACATAACACCGTAAGACAACTGCTCTCTAGTGGAATTATCATTATTGACTATGTGAAGTCAAGCGATAATGTGTCAGATCCACAAACAAAAGGCCTAGTGAGAGAGGCAGTTGAAACGTCTTCTAAGGGAATGGATTTACGGCTTAGGACAAATTAGCATGGTGGTAACTCTATCTAGCAGACTGGAGATCCCAAGAGCTAGATTCAAGGAGAAAAACAAAGTTGTGACTGGCGGTTCAACATTGTCAATCAACTCAATCCATTCTTATGATGAAGACAATGTTCATGAAAAAGGTTAAGACTTTAAGGCTTGTTAATGAGTTAATAAAGCTTAAAGTTATTAATGATTTGCTAAGTTTGGCAGATTTGACCAAATAGTGTATCTACGAGATGACACGGTTAGAAATCACCTATGTGAGTGTGAAGTGTAAGCCGCTTCAAAGAGGATTTTATGTCACAAGCCTATTTTTTATACACTCATGAAACCAGGAGGTGTTCATGGCTGAAACGAACACAACTGTAAGAACCATAAACGGTAAAGGGTTAATTGTGTGATATATGGTTGTCTAGGTATATACCAAAACTCGACGGTTCAAAGATATCGCATCTACCGATTGATCGAGTATATCCGACGACATATGTTCACTACGAAAAGTCCAAAGGGAAACCTACTTATCCAGAAGCAATTGATCCTTGCATGTAAAGTACACACTCGTCCGTGCATTCCTTATGTTATAACCATTCCCCATTCATGTGGGGGATTGTTGGGTATGTAGCAAGAGTTAATGGGAAATGGAGGGAAGATGAAAAGAGAGGAACTTGGAAAGTTGGGAACCTAAAGAGTTAGGAACTTGAAAAGTCCTTTTATGCTTTAGTGAAAAGGCATTTCTCCCTCATCGGTGGTGGAAAGAAAAATAGGCGAGTTTAAATATAGAAACACTCCTATTAATTTTTAAAAGGGTTGGAAAGAGGGACCCTCCTCGCGCCGTCGTCGTCATCGTCGCTCGCTCGGCTCGACTTCAACTTTGAAAAATGATCGAGAGATTATTTTTTGGACAAAGTTTGTTTTAATTATTTAGTTAATTATTTATTTAATTAATTAAATTAAATTAAATGGCCAAAACGCCAAAACGTTTCAATTAATTAGTTAATTAACTGAAACATTTTGATTATTCAGTTAATTGATCGACCCGACTTGGATTCGCGCGCGACCCGTTTTATTTAAATTTCCCGCCTTTGGAAGTGACTGTTCTGAAAGGTTGCAACTTTCAGAAACAGCCATGTCCATTTGAAAGGTTGCGAACTTTCATGAATGGTCGTATGGATTCTGAAAGGGTTGCAACCTTTCTGAACCAGTTCTTCTTGCCTATAAATACATTGATTCTTCAGATTATTTTCTTACGAATTTTTTCTGATTTCTTCTTCTTCTTCTGCACAAAGCTTCTTCGTGTACTGTACTGTTGTTGAGTGGTTCGCTGACACCAGAGTTTTGGGTATCAATACACTGGTGATTGAGATCATTCTATCCTCGGAGGATATATTCCAAATCAAACCTCGGATACTAGAGGGGAATAATTTCTTTAAGGGGACACTGTGCATTCAGTGGGCTTGATCTTTTTCGTTCTGTCTTTTTTCAGATTCTGGTATGTTTTACAAATTTTAGTTGTTCTGAATTAATTTTTGTTCTTCTGTTTCTATTGGTTCATTNAATTAAATGGCCAAAACGCCAAAACGTTTCAATTAATTAGTTAATTAACTGAAACGTTTCGATTATTCAGTTAATTGATCGACTCGACTCGGATTCGCGCGTGACCCGTTTTATTTAAATTTCTCGCCGTTGGAAGTGACTATTTTGAAAGGTTGCAACTTTCAGAAACAGCCATGACTGTTTGAAAGGTTGCAAACTTTCATAAATGGTCGTGTGGATTCTGAAAGGGTTGCAACCTTTCGGAACTAGTTCCTCTTGCCTATAAATATATTGATTCTTCAGATTATTTCCTTACGAATTTTTCTGATTTCTTATTCTTCTTCTGCACAAAGCTTCTTCGTGTACTTTACTGTTGTTGAGTGGTTCACTGACACCAGAGTTTTGGGTATCAATACACTGGTGATTGAGATCATTCTATCATGGGAGGACATATTCCAAATCAAACCTCGGATACTAGAAGGGAATAATTTCTTTAAGGGAACAATGTGCATTCAGTGGGCTTGATCTTTTTCGTTCTGTCTTTTTCCAGATTCTTGTATGTTTTACAGGTTTTAGTTGTTCTGAATTAATTTATGTTCTTCTGTTTCTACTGGTTCATTAAAACTTTGGTTATTTCGTGTTTTTGCAAAGTTTATTGGAATCAGTAATTCTGTTTTAAACACAGACTGGCAACACAAATCACATTAAAGTAAATACTTTAATATATAAAATAAAATTTAAAAACTATAAATATAATGTCGGGTTGACTTCTTTAGTTAAAACCAAACCAACCCAAGTATAGTCAGAGTTTTTCTTTTTCCAATATCAAATTAAGTCAAACCAAATTATTAGTCAATTTTTTTTCGATTTGATTCGATTTACGATTTGATTCAATCTTCATTTCGATTTCGTACAACTCTACATTAAACATTAGTGATAAAACAGATTTAAATGAATGAATTAACAAATTGATTGTGCCTAATTCGAGCGGAAAAGGATTGGTAAAGTACAATTACGTGAAGTAATGTTATTGCCTTGTAGATTTACACCACATGTTTCATAAATTATTTTCATAAAATAAAATAATTTATGATTGAGATCCATTTCAAATTCCATGTACTAGTAAATCTAAAAAAATGACAAAATGCATTAATGACAGTTGTTTGATTATACAAAATAAAATAATTAAAAAAAGGATATAATATAATTTTTATAAAATAACCGGTCAAATCGTACTCATAACAGTTGTTAGTGCATTTTTTTTTTAATGAATATATGAATTGAAAGGAATTTCAAACATAAATTATTTGATGGTACACAGGGAATAGACCTATAGTTAGACCATCTCCAACCCGTCTATATTACTTTCTCTTCTTTATATTTGGAGAGTAAAATAGATAACATGTTCTCCAACCACTCTCTAGTTCACTCTCTATTCTTCAATTATAGAGAGGTGAATAGTAGATCTCCAATTTGAAGAACTACTATTCACCTCTCTATTTTACTTTTTGATTATTTTAATATTATTTCTATTATATTACTATTTAAGTCTTTGTCATTTGTAATTATTTTCTAATGTAATACAACATCTAAAAATATATTATTAACAAGTTACTACTTCCACCCAAATTAATAATTTTTCTATTTTATTTTTTTAAAAGAAATGGTCACTTCAAATATGTAATTTAAAGTTATTTTAATATTATTCATATTATATAAGATTATTAATTAAGTCTCTAATATTTGTAATTATTTTCTAATTAATATAACATCTAGAACATATTATTGATAAGTATACTACTTTCATCCCGAATTAACAATTTTTTAAATTTAATTTTACTAATTTTTTGTCATTTTAAATATGTAATTTAAATTATAATTATTTTTCATTATGAAGTGTGTACAAAATTTATATGATAATTCAAACAATCTACTTTTATGTTATAGTGATAAATTATTAATCTACACTTTTTAAAGAGCATGAAAATATTTGATGCAATAGTTCAAAATGGAATAGCGAAAGTAAATTAGTACACGGAATAATTGGATACAAGACAAAATTGTTAATTTAAACAATTTTTAGATACACATAAAAAAATAAGGGCAAAAAATGCTCATTTTGGACTCCATAATACATTAATAGAACATTTATCAGAGTAACGTAATAGTCTTCAAAGTTAAGTACTTATGTAAAATGTAAAATAAATTTTATGATGATACAATATTTATGATGTTAATTATATTTCATCAATGATTTCACTTTTATTTGAATTGTTCGTTAATATGTATTATATATAATATTTATTGCAATTGATGTTATTTAGAAATTTTGAATAAAATATAATTTATATTAAATGAAGAATTTGAAAAATAATAAAATGTTGTATTACACAAAGGTTATAGATTATAGAGTGATTATTTGCAAAAAGAAGAAATGATTTATATTATGAATAAGAAAATAAGAATGAAATAGAAATAATAATATAATATAGAGGAGAGAAAAAAAGATTCTTTTTTAAAGAGTAAAATAGAGAATTGGGTTAGAGTTGATTGTCTGATAAAGAACTTTATATTTGGAGAGTAAAATAGAGGATAGAGTTGGAGATGCCCTTAGCTTTTCAAAAATATTGACGATGGTGTATCGGATCCTCCAAAAATAATGTATTATTCAAAAGTCTAATATGAATACGATATCATTTTCTGAGAATCCGAACGACTTTGCTTCAACCCACTTAAAGTCTTGAATGGTAAAATATTAATATGTGATCGGGTGTTGTCTAATTTTCTTGTCAGTATTGTTAATATTACTTTCTTACTATTTTATTTTCTTATTTTAGATTTTTAGTGCGTATTACATATTGCTTCCTTTGCTTTAATTATCATATTATTTATTAATGATATTTGTTCTCTTCTTAATTGTTTTTAATATGACTTTACTGACTATTATGTTTGCTTTACATTTTTTTTTTTTTTTGATACTTGAATTGAGGGTGTTTATCGGAAACACCTTCCCATACTTTACAAGATAGAAGCAAGACTACGTATACATCATTCTTCTCATACTGCAGTTATGAAGTTATATTAACGTGCATGGTTGTAGTTTAAAGTCCAGAGAAGCAATTAAGGGGTTGAATTATTTTTATAGAATTTGCTTGTTTGATTAGTAAATTTCTTAATTATTCACTATAAGAGATTTTATTAGAGTGCTATAATTAGTGGTAAAATAAGAAGTTAAAGACAATAGATTAAGGGGCGTTTGTTGGCTATAATCACGGAACTGCCAAATTTGAAGTTCCGTACTTATTGGGTATGTTCGTCCTATTGATTAAAATCCTATTTGTAAGCTAATTTAG
The DNA here is from genome assembly GCF_019186545.1 of Solanum stenotomum. NCBI lineage: Eukaryota > Viridiplantae > Streptophyta > Magnoliopsida > Solanales > Solanaceae > Solanum > Solanum stenotomum. The sequence continues at coordinate 20,138,040 of NC_064289.1, read as the reverse complement.
AAAGTTTACAAATTACTATTAAATTAAATTAGCTATACGTACTTGGTTGTTTTATTATATTTTACTTGACAATATTATTGTATAGTAAATGTATGTTATTTATATGTTTAATGTATCAATGAATATACAAAACACATACAAAGGTCAAAATTTGGATGACTAATTAACTCATAAATACTTATTTCAAACGTCAATAATGTCGTTGTTACCCTAAATTTATAAGGGCGGATACTATTGTATCCTCTTCTTCTAAGTTTGTATTTATGTACAAATACACTAATGATACATTAGTGTATATTTGAAATTGAATACACTTGTAAAAATTGATACTAAATATACAAATACATGAAACTATGAAACACAAATACATTGTGAAACATATATACAAAAAAGGAGAGGAACATAAGAGGAAGAGAAGCGAGAGAGAGAAAGTATACGTTATTTTCGAGACTATCGCTTCGTTGAGTAATTAGCAACTATACTATCCTCCCATGCATTTTTTGAAGTGGGCTCTTAGGCCTGCTTTGTGGTCCATGTACTGAGTGGCCCACTTCTCTTATCTAAACCCTTTGAGAAGTTATAAAGCCAAAATTTCAGTCCAATTAGCTTTTGATTGCTCTCAACGGTTAACAAAAGGAGGATTTTGGAAGCTATTGGGGAACAAAATTGCTTTTGCTAGTGAAATGTGATTTGGTTTCCCACAAACCTAAAGTGACATCAACTATTAGTTTACTAAATTTCTCACTAATCATAATGATTAATAACACAATAAAATACCTCCTCATCCATATCTGAATCTAAATTCAATTAATCCAGATTCATCTTTAGTAGCTTACTAAAGGAGGGTGCATCTTATAAAAAATTCATTCATTCATTTTCAAGAGTCGAATTCCAGATTTTCGTTAAAGGATTAGATGAGTCTAAATTGTTGAAAGTTATGAAAATTACACGAAATAAAATTACTAGTGGAATAGTGTTAAACATTTTGAACATTTCTAAATAGAAATAAATATCTTATAAGATATAGAGAGACCATATATAATGTATTTTGGGCGTAACACAGTCCCTAAGATTAGATAATAAGGGAAGGATTTTCCATGACCAAAGATCACCCATCTCGTTTTCATTTGATGTGGAACTCTTCGACAATATCACATAAAGTATGACCATAGTAATCCCCTATTAAATAATAAATTCTATCATGCAATTATTGAAGAAAATTAACAATTATTACAATATTACTCATTACAAACATAAAGGCAAAAATATCAAATATGCTAAACGCTTAAACCTAATGTTATACCTAGAATATATATATATATATATATATACACTCAACATGATATTTCCGATAGGGAGAGCATCATGAAGAGTAAATAATATAATATTTATGTATTTATCATGTCATGTACGATAAGAGAAAAGATACAAAAGGGGCATTATATTATTGAGAAGGAAAGTTCCTTCGAGCTTCCTTTTGTTCTTTGTGACTATATATATAGCTGAATGACTACTTATCACTTAAAATATTATTTCATGAGAATATTAACAAGAAACAAAATTTCTTCTATTAGTCCATAATTTAGCTGCTCATTTTATATGGTACATTACAATAGTCACTACTTTGAAGAAAAATAAAAGTCTGTTATTAATCTTATTTAACGACGGAATAGTGACAAATTCTATCCAGAAATTGGCAAGCTTTTTGTGATATGCAGGCAGCAAATATATATATTTCACACCATAAGCAACTGATCAGTTATTCTACTAATATTTTGAATGGTCCTTAGACTGTATAGAACATCAAATCTCTTCAAATGAAAATAAATAAAAGGGGACCATTTCAAGAAGTGTAAAAAGTGTCATCCACCAGAAATTTTGTTTTCATTAGATAAAATTTACATTTGGAGAAAGTTTTTTTGAGTGCCTTTTGGTGTAAGCAAATGGTTTAGGGAAATGTTTGGCTAATTTTCATTATAATATAAAAGAAGATAATTTAGGTTGAAGGACAAAGTGAAGTACAAAAGCAAGGACAATCACATATATAAAAGAAGTAGATATAATGACAGTTTGGCTGAGCAAAGACAATATTATATTGTTTGGTACCAAAATTAAACATTTACATGTGCAATAACATCAATTGCTGGACCAATACTGTCGTCTTCTTCTTTTCTTTTCTTTTCATTTCATTCCACTGTGCAAAGAAATAAATTTTGGCTAGTTGGCTAAAAATTGAAATTTTCCTAGTGAAAAGAATACCTTAGAAAAACTCATCATCAAAAAAAAAAAAACATTAGATCATTTTAGTATGTTGCCATTATTATTTTTTTGAGTAAAAAAAAAAAAAGGAAAAGATTGTGTCCAAACAGGCCCTAGTGTATAACAAACGTATAACGAGAATAATCAATGTATACCTCATAATATCAACGCACATATAGATACAACAAATAAAATCACCTAATACCTCAAAAAAATATAGAAATATAGAGAAAAAAGGGCTGAAATACAAAATAAAAAGAGGAGAAAATATGGAATAGAAAGAGAGTTGAGAGAGTTGCAGGCTTGTAGCTATAAATCTCTAATTATGCCAAATGAGCCATTTATGGAATTTCCTTAAAAAAAAAAAAAAATCCTATTTTGATATGCACTTGGATTTTGAACATGCAATCTGTTTCTACAGCTATAAAATTATATTACTAGTAAAAATAAGATGAGAAGTTTAAAGCTAAAATGAAAAGAGTGATATAAAATGAGACTCAAAAATACACATATTTTACCTCTTAACATTCAAACAACAATAGAATATTTAACATTAAAATTGAAAAAGGAAGAATAAGATGAATAAAGACCATCACACACTCTGGAAGAAACATAAGATCCAGGATTTTAAACATTTGTTTCCTGTATCAGACTGCACCAAAAAAAGTTCTATGAATAGAAAACCAAAAGGGTTAGAAAAACTATTTGCAGGTGAATCATAGAGCTTGCTTCACTGGATGGGATTATATTATACATGAAAAATCAAAATTATTACAGATTTCCTGATTCGAATCTTGGGAAGGTATCTTCTTCTTTCTTCTATTCCGCAATGCTTCCAAACCGGAGCCTCCATCTGGCATATATTGGAGCTAAGAGAGGTAGTTGACATCGATACTGAGTTTGGTTCATCTCGTCCAATTTTACCAAGAAATGACCTGTCATGAAAATTTGGATATCAGTGACATTAAGTGACCATCGGTGCGTATGAATGAAATTCCGTAAGTACAGTTAAAAGAAGCAAAAGGTAGCCAAGAATCACAACGATTGATCTAAAAGAGAACAATAACCATCACACTGACTCCACTATGACACATACTTCATACTACAACAACTGCACAATTAACTAGAAGCAACATCATATAGTTGATTGCCCGTTAAGAGTGTAGGTAACCCGTTTCCAGCCTTGACGTAGTTACACGTCTAAGATCATGAGAAATGCAATGAGAATTAAGAAAAACTGAGAATATACTGACTATATTCCAAAAATTGCGTACGCCATGATCTTTGAAGCCTACAGCATTGACTAAATGCGATAAAGAAAGCAAGTCATTTACCCCAACAATAAGGAAACAGGAAAATGGAAGATAAAAGGAAATTTCTTGCAGAAGAAACTTCAAGGGACATTAATTAGGTTAATATGTCAATGAATTAGACAGTCGCTGGATCCAACTGCTGACATTCTCTTGAATGCTGATCATAACTTGATTTTGGTGAATTATACCAGAACACCTTTTACTTGTATCAGATAGTCAAAACGGGCAGAAGCAGGCCTAAGTTCACCTTTGGAAATTTCACCTAATTATTGGAATTACTTCGAATGGATTGTGATAGTTTTTTCTAATGAGATTTTAACGCACTATTTTTATTTCTTCCTAATGATAGACTATGGAAGAATAGTTTTGTCTTATGATATTCTGACCGCTATTTTATTTCTTCCTAAAGGAAGGACTACAGAAAGAACTGAGAAAAGGAGTTTGGCAAAGGATAGTACTAAAAATGCTATCCCTTTGACCTCCACACTTGCAATATATGGTAGGTTGATTAAGTAATTGTTAAATAAAACACGCATACCACTGGGATTGACAAGTGAAAGTTGCCTCTTGCATATAGGTTTACCTTCGTTTTTGCTGGAGTTGCATTTTTGGCCGTAGTAGTGCTCCCAAATCCGAACTTTGGCTTCTTCTCTGCAGGCTTTAATATCTGAAAAGAACACATCAGAGTCTCATCCACACTCATCATAGCACCAGCATTGTCAAACTCGCCACAATAGTTAGGGGCTGAAAAAATCGTCACAAGTTGTCTATCAGCAAAAAACTCATATCCATCTTCCACAACCTGCAGTTATGCACTTACCCAGTAAGATTTAAGAAACAAAGTTAAAAAAAAATTATAAGTAATATCTGGTTCAAACCTGGTGGGCACGACAAATAAGATCAAGATCTTGCTTCTGGAGAAACTCTGTGACCTTATCAGAGCCAAAGGTGTGAGAAACTCCCCGGTCATTCATTCCCCACCCTTTAACATCTTTACTAGGATCTGACCAGAGAAGATCACAGAGTAACCCGCTCTCTGGAACATCAGTTGGTCGTTGAAGGTTCCTTATCTGATCCAAATGCTGAAGATCAGGAGAGAGTCCACCGTGCATACACAAAATCTTTTCATCAATCAGAGCTGCCACAGGGAGGCAGTTAAAAGAGTCTGTGAATACTTTCCACAGTCGAACATTGAACCTTCGTTTGCACTCATCATAGAATCCATATATACGATTCACAGAAGCACATTCATGGTTACCCCTCAGAAGGAAAAAGTTTTCAGGATACTTTATTTTATATGCAAGAAGAAGACATATTGTTTCCAGACTTTGCTTCCCCCGATCAACATAATCACCCAAGAATAGGTAATTGGATTTTGGAGGTAATCCACCATATTCAAACAGCCTCAGTAGATCTGAATACTGGCCATGGATATCCCCTGACCACGTATTGCAAATAAAATATTAGCTAAACACAAGTGTTGAACAAAGTACTGGTCTGTAAGAAAGATGAGAAACAGCAGAGGAGTCGAGATAGAAATCTATGAACAACAATATTATCAAATAAAATCCATAAGGGGAGTGAAACAGTGGTCAGGATGAATGCACAACTTGAAGTACAAGTGCACAACATCCAACAGCAGTCTAAGCTCTTTGAGCAAAGTTCTTTCAGTTGTAAAATAAAACCTCACAGATTGACCTAACTGGATAGCGTCATTACTGGTATGCTGGTGACAGTAGAAATTGATTGACAATATTTGCTAAATTATTCCCAACAGGTCCAATTACTCAAAGAACATCAAAACTAGACCACTTCAGTTGAATCTCACAGATCTAAATGCAATTAAAACAGATCCAATTATCAGTTACTTTCTATATCTGTAAATATTTTGCCAATATTCACACCCTTCTCCACAGCAGAAGGGTTTCATTTTATAGAAAGTGGCACTATTATCTATGAAATAGATGATACGAGTTATCACTTATCAGTATGGAAGTATTATTGGTTGCAGCCAAAATAAATTAGATTATAATATAAAGTGGACGAATCAACCACTCAGAAAATTGTTGATTTCAGTGGCTTTTCTATTGCTCTTGCCTCTTAGTGTGAATTGAACTTGTGTAAGACGAGTTTATAAGTTCAAATGAAGATGATGAAAAGAGAAATAGACAAAAAAATACTCTTATGTTTTGTCCTTTGAAAACCCACTTCCATCTGGTTTAGCAAATTTACCAGTTCATTCAGTTTATAAACTACTTGAAGGGGCTAAAAAACAGGTGTCTTCCAAAGCAGTGGTTCGTCCCTCTATAGTTACTCCAAGTATGTATATATTTCAAGAGAATATACATGTCATAGATTAAGTGCTACTAACATAATGAATACTGGAGCATACATCATCACCCACTCAAACCAGCTTAGACTCAACGAGTTCACCCAACTAACTAAAAGTGTAAATAGATCGTGTATTCTAACCATCACCAACAACCATAGTTCAAAATTCACAGACACCATTTGCTTGTTGTACATCTCTACTTATAATATCATGAAGTTAATGTTGCATAAAGAGTGCACTCCACATTTAGTTTCATTCGCTAAATTTTTTTTTGAGAATGGTAAACTTTACTTCTATATATCCACAGGTGTACGACAACAAAGTGTAGTCCCCCATCACTACAACATTTACTAAAATTGATACTTGTACTTTCAGCAGGAAGGCAGGGCTAAAAGATTATAAGTCATTAGTGTAGGTACATCTCCTAAACATTGAGGAGAAAAGAGAGTAAGAAAACCTAGCATTATCCTTGACTGAATAATCTGACCATGCAAGTTTAGTTGGAAACAGAGAACATAACAAAAGTATAAACATATCATGTCACACAGTTGTTTAGACAACACATCACCCACGATCAACAGCAATTTTCATGTTGACCAAGTGACTTCATGGTGACTGTACTTTGGAAATTATGGCAATCTGATTAGTCAAGGAAATCATAATTAGCAAATGGGTAATATCAAATGGAAGAAAAAGAGAAATTTGAAATGGAACGGGAAAATAAAAGCTCAAGATAGGTAAGAAAACCAAGAATTTTTATAAGATTATGCATTGCAGAAAGTAAAGCCACAAATAAATTTGACCTGAATGATAATGTAAGTTTCATTGCTTTATGCTTGACGATAAGCCTTAGGGGAGATTTAGTACCTGAAATACCGGCAACTATGATAAATAATTACATCAGCTTTCCCACTGATATTTATTTTAAAAGTAACAGATTTCTCTTTCCTTCTAGGTGGCCCGAAGATAAAAACTAACTGGAATCATGGATAACTGCCTAAAAAAGATTGTATTGGATACCAAAAACTTACTATAGCAGAAACCACTAGGAACTGAAAATATTATATAACTTCATTGATTTCATGGCCACACACTAATGTCTCTCTCGCTGACAGTCTTCTAAAGTTAGTTCCTACAAACTGATATGGTGATAACCTTTGCATGAAGAAAGAGTTCACAAGTACAGCAACTATAGGTAATAGGTATCACCTTGATGTCTCAGTTTATAAGCAAAGATTAACTGGTAATGAATACCATAGATGACTTTATGCTCCAGCATTACCTTCATGGACTTCATCGATCAGCTTCGGATTAATAATGATTGCCCATACACAATCCAGACACTAATATGTTCATCAGTCAAAGATGTTAAATGACATAACGGAGGATAAGATATGGTAAAGGCACTTTGCTCACAATTCACTTAATACTATTCATCTATCTCAGAAAAAAATCACCTAATAAATCCATAACCTTTACTACATTTCTACAAAATCTGTCTTTTTTGGGTAAGGGAAGGGCAGGAGGCAGTGAGAAGGACTTTGAAAAAGAACAGAAAATAAGAGGCCCTTCAGAAAATTTGCTATCGTTGCATTAGTAAATACAATAGTAGCTAACCTAACTTTATTTTCTGCAAAGCTGCCGAACATCAATTTTAAATGAATCAAATCATAGGTATCAATAAGAGGCCCTCCAGGAGAGCATTTCATGTCCTACTCTGTAAATTCAGTTTGAAAAGGTAAAAGAATATAGTGGAGGACCGCTAAAAGATATCATCCTACTTCTAAATTAAAATTGAGGAGAGAAAATAGGTGTAAACGAGGAGAGACGGAAAAGAATGAGAGGTAGGGGTTAGTTTCCTAGTCCGTTAGTAAGTAAAAGAGGGAAATAGTAACGCAAGTAATTCAAAGTATTCCCCTTCCAAATAACATCTGGTCCAAGTTAATGAGAGACCATTACACCTTAGCATAAGCTGATTTAGAAGTAAAGAGTTATTATTTACAAATTAGGGCATAATCCTAATATTATCACCCTAAGCATTAGACTTGAGAGCTCAACTATCAAATACTGGTAAGGCTTCGGGAATAGAAAATATCAAGTCAATTCCTACCTCCTACCTGTACTCTACTCTTGTTGGTAGCTGAAACTATTGGTGGCCTCATTAATTTGAATGAAAAAACTCTATCCACACTATGCAGCTGATAACAACCTTCAAACTAATTATAAACAAAATCATTAAATCCTCACGATTCGGGGTGCGTTTGGAACGAAGGGAGGAGTATCAGAAAAAAATGTTAATAATCAAACACTGGAGAATGATAACAGTCGAACCAAACACACAAGAATTAGGAAAAGTCATCTTCTAATCATACAACTACTTGTTAACCAGCACTAATTAAAGTCACAAAAGATAACCCTAACGAAGACCTAATCAGTACTCATCAATTAACAACTAAACATCACATAAAACTTCATCATCAACAAAACCCACTTCAAGAACTCTAATTCTACTCAAACCCAGATGGAATTAAGTCTAAAAACTAAAATTCATAACTAAACAACCGAAATGAAACCCCCACTTACCGCAGATCTTGATGGGTGCATCAAGCTCAAGAAGATTGGGCTGGCGCAAGAAAATTTCTCTGGATTTGAGACAGAGCTGTCTGATTTCAGCCTCAGAAAGTTGTACTTGTTTTCCAGGTCTGCCACGAACTTCAAGCAAACGATGGATTATATCATCAAGTGCTAAAATATCCATATTTCTTCCTCTGCTAAACTTAGCATATAACCAAAGAAGTTCAGTAAACCCAAACTATATGTCAAGTAGAAGAGACAAGTGGATTGGTAGTCTCCTACAGAGAGAGGACTCGTTTTCTTCTTTTTGAAAATGGCTTTTTCTGTGCGAACATTCGTGTCTATCTCTGAGAAAGAGAGAGATAATAGCAGGGTAGGGCAACGTCTCTACAAAAATTAATTCTTCCCACGCGGTTGTATCAAAATGAATACACACTTCTATTTTTTTTTAATTTTTAAAAAAATCTTATAATTTCAGATTTTTTATAGAATTATCAATTATTGTGATTTATAATATTTTTTTACGTAATTCACAAATAGATAAATTTTATTACAAAAAAGTTAAAGATTTCTGGTCAAACTTAAACTGTTTGACTTTCTTAAAACGAAAAGTGTTACATAAAATGGGACATAGTCTTATCTAATTTTTTTTTGGAAAAATTATCAATTAAGTCATAATACCTAACATAATTAGTTAAAATAACAACACTTTAAAATATTTATTTAAAATGGCAGAATGACAATATTTTTATAAAATAATATGTATTCAAATTTTAGTATTTTAAATTAATTGTATTTATGGAAAGGGTCCTATTGGACCAAAATATACACTAATAATCGTTTACAGTGAAAAACAAACAAACAAATACAATTAACCATTTTTCATCAACATTCAAGTTTCTTCCCCAACATTTTATGTTTCTTCCACATTTCACGTTTCAAGATTAGCTTTCTTGAAGGGGCTAAATTGTTGTTCATCAAGAATTTTTATTGATTGTTATACAAAATCTCTTTATTAATTCAAGCATATTTCTCGGTTGGCAAGGTAATTTTCATCATCCATTTTGATTTTTTTGATTTGATGTTTAAAGCACCGATTCTATACGTTACGGATTTCCAGTCGAATTTTTCAATTTTTATGTGATTTTGTTTAAATATTCATCATATATTTATGATTTTCATTTTTTTTTGTGATTTTATTTTAATTTTTCAGATTTTGTAGATTCTAGAAATTCATATATATGTGAATTTTGTTTGATATTCAATACATTTTAATAATTGATAATAACGAAATTTGCTTTTAGGCTTTTAGATTTTGGGGAAAGCATCTGATTGGCTACAGTGATTGATTCAATCAGAATTACTAGAGGTATACCAAATAATATTCAAAATTTTGGGGAATTTTCCTCATTTTATTTGTGTATTACCCAAGGGTTGCTCGAAAATGTAGGATATGCGGCTAGAATGGCACAAGAGAGCTCTTCCAAAAAAAGGAGAGTTTTGTGTTCTGAAACCGCTGACGATCAAGGAAAAGATTGAAGTGATGAAGTATTACTTTATGGCGATGAAGAGGTGTTATGCCGTAATTTTACTAATCTTAAGAAAAATCACTTTTGAAATGTTCTAAGTATAAAACAATTTGAGAAAAATACTTAGAAAAGAGTTGTCACTTAATTTTTTAAAGAAATTAAGAAAACTCATAATTTTCAAAGATTTAAACAGAAAAAATCCTTTGAAAATATCAAAGAGGGTTCGGGGTTCAATTTACACTTCGAGAAGGGTTTAAGCATTCGAAGTGTCCGCTAACATGCGGTTGACCTGCGACTTGACTAATATATATTTTGACTATTTTTAGGAAAATAATGATTTAACATAAAAAAATAATAACTTACAATATTTGATTAACTTTGAGAAAATAATTAAATAAATGACACATTTTATTTCATTTTTTTATTTTTTGGAGAAAGGGATCCAAAATAAAACATTTGACTCAAAATACAAGTGATTAGAATATTAATAAAACTAGATTAATTAGAATTTCTTTAATTCATTTTTTGAAATAAATAATTTAAACCAATTTAATAAATTTAAGCATGAAAATCATCTTTTAATTAATTGAAGAATGAAAGCAAAGTTTGACTAATCTTTTTTGAGAAAATGTCCAGATATATATATATATATATATATATATATATATTCTTTTTTATTTCTCTTTTAGTTTACTTGAGGAATAAATACTTTGACCTTTAAATCATTTTTAAACGAGTAAAAAGTGATTGAGTGTGAGACATTAAAGAATATGTTGTTGTTTTGTTTTTTTTTTTTTTTTTGGAACAAAAGATTTAATTTTAAAATGTATAATTTGGCCAACATATTTAATTAATAAAATAGATAAGATAAAAATAATAATAATAATAATAATAATAATAATAATAATTAAAAGTTAACCAACACAAAGAAAATAACTCATATTTTGGGGAATCTAATTAAGTTAATTAAAAATTATAAAGTTAGAGTTAAATAACAAACAATAAATAATCGCAATTAAATAATTAAAGAATAAGAGAGAAATTGAATTTGGGCCTCCTTTTGGGCAAAATTTGCTGGAATTTTTGGGCTTAACCCAATTCCCATTTTTGTATACACTTGATGTATATCAGTGTATATCAACATGTATATCAGCCCTTTTCATGTATATCTTGCTTCCAAACACATGTATTTCGCATCAGTCCTGTATTCCTGCATTTTTTACCTGTATATTGATGTATACTGAATGTATACAGTGTATAATAAATGTATATAGTCCATCTTAGGACCTTCGAACACCTGCAATCTGGATTTCCAGCCCTGTATTTCATTCTATTTGCTTTGACTGACTCGAGAGAAAGATGATTTGGGGGGGGGGGGGTGGGGGGCTCAGTGACTCATCCGAAATGCAAAGGGGGAGGGAAAGTAGAGTTCGAAAGGACTCGGATGGTTTCACATGCAAAAGATAAAAGAGGGTAAAAATTAGTGTCGGATAGTAATATCTCAAGCTTATAACTTTAAATGACAAAGAGGACCAGTAACTTGTAACTTAACAAGTAGCAAATAATCAGCAGAAACCATAAGTTGAGCAAAATGCAAGCAAATGCTTCAAAAATTAAAACAAGTCATGGTGATCAAATTCTTCAACTTAGATTACTGTTTCCGACTGACTTCTTCATTTTTTTTTCCTTTTTTTTTAGCAAATTGAGAACGAATGAAGCGAACAAGCTATGGACGACTCAAAATATAAAACGATGACTATAACTAAGTGAACTTACATGAACATTCAAACACGATGAGTTAATCTATCAGCACTCTTACAACTCAACAAACATGAAACAATGATAAGGGGAGTTGGAGGCTATCAACCTAAACGAATAAAAATTTAGCAAGTGCTATCTTTAAAAGCGAAAGAGAAGCAAAAGGATCCATCTAATTTTAACACACGCGAGAGTAGTATAGTTACATTGATTATAGCATTTAAAGACGAGCAAACTCATATGCTAAAGACCCATAGTTTAACGGATAACCATTCTTACCACAAGAGATACTACCTCAAAAAAAAAACCAAATAGTCGAGCACCACAACATGATCAATTATCATGTATTTAACCGAAGCAAGATTAATTCAAAGACATGAGCAAGCAAATGCAATTTAAGAAAACTTGAACCATACGAGGGACTAAAAGAGGACAAATAAAAAGGGAAAAAAAAAACTAAGCAATGAACTGGAGAGGAAACAATATGCTGGGGCAAGCCTAAAATCTGGAGAAAAAAAACAAACTATAGAACATCATATTTTTAAGAGTTCAACTGTAAATGACAAAGCATTTTTTACTAAAAATTGGACGAGATGAAGACAATTTAATACAAATAACCGCGGAGTTGCAAAATGGAGAAACGTACTGCTACAACCAACAAACAACAAAGAACATAACATATAACTTCCACACTAACTAGTGGAGATTCCGCATCTTCCTCAGAATAAAAACAAACCAACAATAAGAAAATCCAAGCTTAACTAACAAATTCCAGGCTTAAATCAGGACCAAAATAAACACATTTTTTTTTATCTTCGACAACTAAAGGAACACCAACTAAAAACCAAACGAACAATTACTGAACATTAACAGTAGACTAAGAAGGAACAGGGGCATTTGAGAAAGGAAGAAAGAGTCGACAAAGAGTCCATTCACGAATAGAGAAGAAAAAACCAACTAAAACGAATTAGAAATTAAAAGAAGTTTACCTATTTGGGAGCAGCAACTGGGACGAACGAGCAAGGGAGGACAGTGATTCTTCCACCACTGAATCCGAATGCGAACAACAAACCAAGAAAATCTGAGCGGCGTCCTTCTCGGAACTTTGAACCAGAGAGCTAAATATAAAATTTAAGTGTAAAACGACTATTGCCAAATAATCGAATTCTAAAACATGTCAAAATCCAACTTCCAAACTTGTCCCATAACTTGAATGTAAAGGATTATTTATAGGAGAAGTTGGGGCCATTTTGGGGGAAATTCGTTGGAAAATTCAAACAAAGATTTGAATTTCTTCTACTCTTTTGAAGCAACAGTGAAGGGGATAGGAAAAAGCTGAATTTCGCGAAAGAGGGGGAAAAGGGGACGTGAAGGTTTGACGTTGAGGCTTCTACGGTATGGGTTTTGCAGGGATTTTCTGGATTTGCAGCTTTGCTTATGGTCTTGCATGAAGATGACGAGCAAGATGGGGTCGGGTATTGCATTGTACGCTGCTACTTGTATTGTTGAAATGGGTTTCTTTTGAATTGGATTGTATTGAGGAATTGTTGTTGAAGTGGGCTGGTATTAAGAGTTGAATAGTGGGTTGGGTTATTGGTGGAAAAGGAAATGGGCCCAAAATTGGCCTATTGAATTGGGTATGAGGTGAAGTAAAAAGGGGTTAGTTTTGGATTAAGAATTTGGTCAAATTGATTGAAATTGTAGCAAATTGAAATTAAGAACTTAGTCAAATTGATTTAAATTAGTAGATTCGACTTATAATTAAAGATGACAAATTAATATAATTAATTAATGAGCTTCCTAATCAAATCGATTATAAAGCAATTAATTTAATTACAAACTAATTAACTAGAAATTATAACTATAACTTAAACTAAAGTAAATTAATAAAATACTTAACTAAAATGTAAATCTTTTGAGATAATTTTTTATATTTATAAAATAACGTGATTGTAAAAATATACATATTTATTATTTAAAATTATTAACGGACGAAATTTCTTTAGAAATAGCTTGAAAGTATTTTGAATTTCATAAAACTCATTAATTCAAAATTTATAACCATCACTAATAAAATATTAAAAATATAAAGCCTTTTTGAGATGATTTTTTGAATGTAAAATACATTAATTGTACACATAATTATATAAAACATATATATCATTTACAAAGTGACGAAACTATTTAAAATGACTTGCCAACTATATTTATTTATTTATTTTATTTTTATTTTTATAAAACTAATTACTTTAAATCGTTTAAAATTGAAGAAGCTCGATGATTAATTTATATTGTTGAGGGTCAAAATTGGGTGTCAACAAGAGGTATTAAATTATTTTGAAACTATTTTTGTATGTTATGTCTATCGTTGATTTTGTGATTGCATGTTTATTGTTGACACTCCAGTGTTGGCATAATGCATGCTTTTATATGCTTGTAAAAATGTAAGGTATGCCAAATTGTGACTTAACCTCATCTGCACAATATTCTTCCAGTTTACGAGATGATTAAGCATCAAACAAAAGAGAATTTCATCATCTTTTTGTCAGTAGGACTAGTATTGTACAGTATAAAGATGTCTTGGCAACAATGTAAAAACATATCATATGACGTATAAGGATTTTACTTATAGAAAAATATAAAAATACATAGTTCCATTGAAATATTTTATGACCTGTTTATATTAGAAAAAGAATCACTCTTAAAATTTCATTGCCAAAAAGTTACATTATTAACAAAATTAAGAATCACATATTTACAATATTCTAAAACAAAAAAATTGTATCCAATAATCAATTACATCCAATATTAAATTTAATATTTAATTGTATCCAGAATTTATAGAAAGGCAACAAATATTAGTATACAATTCTTAATTTATTTAAGATTTTTAACTTTTATAAAGTTGTATGCATATATTAACAACAACTTCAAAACTAAAAAAATATACAATTTCATATATGCAAATTCAACTTGTGAGGATGAATATCAGGACATATACTTTGACTCCCTGTTGAGAGGATGAATATCAGGACATAACTTTGTCTTATATGCATGATGAAAACTCAGAAACTACATACCCATTATGCAAATTCAACTTGTGATTGTTTTATGTCATATATGAATGCATCATTTCTACGGTCAAGATACGCTACACTTCTTTGAAATTATGGCAACAAAAAAATGATGCCGGATCAATAAGTGACAATGAAGCACCTCCGCGACATAGCAGGATTAATGTAGCATATGAGGATAATGATACAATTCAAATAGATTAGTCATTGTCTATTTTTTGGTGTGTTATTATACATTAGTTTTTGTATTGCTACGGAACCCTTCTAAAGTTTTCCAGTACTGGTTTTATTAATGTAAAAACTCTTGAAGTTATGGTTCAATCTTCTTAGTTAATATAATTTTAATGTTTTGAAGTTCTGGTTTTTATATTCATATGTATATTGTACAAGTCTTAATCATTTTGTAGGTATATATCCTGCATATTTTGGTTAGAAAATAGTATGGAACATAAAACATCAAAAAAATGAAAAATCCAATATTTAATTGTATCCAGAATTTACCACAAAATATTTACGACTCTATCCCTATGCTGTTACTAATTACATTAACTTTTTGGGATACAAAATAGTTTGTGTATTTAAAAAAAACAGATTCCAAATTAAAAAAATATACAATTTCATATTGTTAATATTTACATTAAACATAATGGGATACAAAAAGATTGTATGCATTCAAATAAAAAGAAAACATCTATGAAAGGAAAATTTCAAGCGTTATGCATCATATATTGGATACAAAACATCCAAAAAAACATTTGGCCGGATGTGTGTTTTATAAGCATAGTGTTGTGTGTTTTGTAATTATTGTGGTAATTGTGTTGTAGTAAGGTAAAAGACATTTAGCCGGATGAATTATGGTTGATTTTCTAAAGTTATGAAATTCTGGTTTTATTACTGTAAAATGGCGACGAATACATTATAAGAAGGGAATACAAAATGATGTTTGGGATACTAACTGATATTGAAATACATCATGAATTTTTGTAATATAAACTTATCCAGAGAAATAGTAAGTACAATTTTAAAGTCAAATATAAATACAATTTAGTTTGAATACAAATTAGTGTATTTGTTATGTTTTTAACCAAAAAAGTATTTTCAGTATTATTTTATTTTACTACTAATTTGTATTTATACTTTTTTGTGAATACATGTTAAATACAACAAATATAAAATAAATTAATAACATGGATATGAATACATTTCGAGTGAAAACATATACAAAGAATTCCAAGATAGTAAATATATAAAACAGAGGGCATTAGAATTTGGGAAACAATTCCACTCTAATAAGATATAAAATTGAAGCATCATTAACTAAACAATACGCGGTCCATTCCTACACGAACGCCTATTGTGCCCCTTAAACCTACAAGTACTGCAAGAATTCTTGCTCTTCTTCCCATATAGCTCGTTGTACGCCTTGTCACGATACTTCTTGGATGGCCTTCCAGGTAGCTTTTTGTGCTTTGGAGGCCGCACTATGTTGTCCTTAATATACCCAGGTACATTCCACTCGTTTTGATTAGGTAAGGGAGTAATTAGAATGTTGTATGTATCCAACAAGTTACTTGGCTTGTATATGTCGGAACAATATGGTCCAACATCAAAATGTTTCTTCTTTAAAACGGCCCAAGCATGCGAACATGGTATTTCATCCAATTGAAACCTCTTGCAAGTACAAGTTTTATTTTCCAGACAGACAATATAGGTTCTACCTTAGTGATGAACACTGTACACATAATTATTTGATGGTACAATCTACAACAAATCAGATATGTTATGAACAATGTACACATAAAAAATTAGCTATGTTGTATCAGTTTTCTTCATCCTTTTATGTGATCCAAGGTAGGTAGTGTCCAATATGTATAAGTAGCTCGGCAATTTACTATAAGATTCAGATGGTGTCCCCCTTAAAGAAATTACAGCCTTTTCCTTAGTCTTCCATGCCACTGCGTAGGATACATCTACTCCAAGAGCTAGGTTGACATCTTGTTGTATATCCTTTGGCGTTAACTTCCTTTTATGATCAACTAATTTGGGTTGGATCATACCTCCAATAAGATTGCTTGTTGCTTGTTGTTGATCATACACCTTATCTTTCAATGGACATGTGTGCTCATCTACGAATTTTCTAATTCTAAACATTCCACATTTATTAATACTTGACGACTTCAACATCCATCCACATTTCTCAGACACACAAACAAGTGTATAACTGTTTGAATATTATACTATTAGAATTAGTATAATACAAATTAAATGTTGATATTATGTAAAAAAAACATATTGAAAATACAATTAGAAAAGAAATCCAACCCAAATACACATACCATGTTTGACTTGATCTGTCCATTCTCCATTGAAATCTATGCTCAATTGTGTATTGCATCATCACAGCTTTTAATGTTCCCTTGTCCTTATAAACTTGATCTTCCAATATTACCTTATGTTTGGTGTTTGTAATAATATCGCAATTCATGTAATCGCTATTGTTCGGCACACTAAGCATTAATGCTTGTGTATCAACTATATATCCTCCATTTATTCCACACATTTGAAATCCATATTCCAAAATATTTCTATCAGCCAATTCACAATCATTCACAAATATGGATACACATAGAGGATACTTTGCCAATTCCTTGTTATCTTTTTTCAAAGACACATACATTAACAACAACTTTCAATATTAAATTCAATATTTAACTGTATCTAGAATTTACAGAAAAGCAAAAAATATTAGTATACAGTTCTTAATTTATTTATGATTTTTAACCTTTATAAAGTTGTATGCATACATTAACAACAACTTCAAAACTAAAAAAATATACAATTTCATATTGTTAATATTTACATTAAACGTAATGAGATACTAAAAAAGATTGTATGCATTCAAATAAAAATAAAACAACTATGAAACTAAAAAAGAATCAAGCACTTTCAAGCCTGATGCATCATATATTGGATACAAAACATATGATTGTTCCTCAGCGTGTTCATGTGATTTTTCTTGATTTCAATGGAACTGATGTCGAAATTTCAATAAAAGTTTCAAACCATACAAAGATTTCACCGATTCAAAATAAACAACAAAAAAAAAATACATGATGTCGAAAATTTAGCTATTCAATGGAACTGACGAAGTTATAGTCGTGAAAATCGAAAACATCCGCTTTAAGAATATGCCGAATTCGATTCGAACTGTAGCGACCCTAAAAATAGATAGGTGAAACTAGAGCCTAACGTATGAATTTTTAAAGTTTAAGCATTAATTGGAGTTATGAAATTTTCCAAAATAAAAATTGGACGACTTTGCCTTAGTTTTATTTGGTAGGTCCATGTAGGCAAGGGGCGTTTTCATAAATATTAATTTTAGTTAAATTAAAAAGTGGGTATATTTTATATTATTTCTAATTTCTATATATGGTATTAAAACTTTTAAAAAGGTATTGTTTTAATTCATTCTTCAAAAAAAAAAGGAAGGGTTCTCTCTAGAACACCATTGAAGGCCAAGGTCAAGTTGGAGTTAGGGTTGAAGATTTCGAGTTCTTTCTTCTTCAATTTTCGTGGGTTTTCAACTTAGAGGTATGGTGACCCTTGATCCTTGATCAATCTTTCTTTCAAGGAGTCCAATCAAAAGGGTTTCAAAAGTGTTTCAAAGAACAAAAATCTCAAATTCTAATCTAAGCATGG
>NC_064289.1:20106284-20117445 GCF_019186545.1 Solanum stenotomum | reverse complement strand
TCATATGTCGAGGACAAGACTTTTCTATTCTAGTTTTATGATAAGGTTCTTGTAATAGACTTAATAGACTTCTTTTGATTGTAAAGGGCCGTGTCCCTAGTATGTTTTCACGTTTATGTCTAAGATGGCTAAGAGACTTAGTATTCCGCTTGTGTACTTTTGAATGATGTTTTTAAAAGTGACCTTTGAGTCTTATGGGATTTTATTTAAAGAGTTTTTAAATTCCGCACTATTTTACATATCTAATGTGATGAATGCTAAGGGCTTGTATGAGACCTCCGAGAGGTTGAATACGCATGTTACGACTTGGGGATGCTCTCGGGTCGTGACACAAACAAGCTAGGAATATTATCAATTGAATGAATAGCAAGACAAAACTTTTTTTGCAAATTATTTTTTTGGAATTATTAAGAATGGAAGAGCAAAAAAACGCTCCACAGAAATAATGGCAACATCCCCGCTTTTCAATAAGTAACTGAATAAGTTTTAAAGTCGTTTTTTCCTTATTTGATGTTTTATGTTCAATGTTTTTCTCTATTTTATTATTAAGTATTTGTATTCTTACAAATTAATCAAAATAAAATAAATACATAACTCATCCTTTTAACAATCTAAAATATTGTCATTTTTAATAAATAGTTAAAATGTTGCTAAGGAGTCCCACTAAAGACTAAAATATTGTTGTTTTGATAATTTCGCCTTTTTTTTTTAGTTTTCCATCCGTGTTTGAAGCCCACGTTGAAGTCCCGACAAAATTTGAATCACGCGCTACATGATTTATTTGGAATGACGCTTTCAACACGATTTTCTTCATATCAAAGGTTGAAACTTGAGAGGTCTATTTAAGGGTGAAGCAATCCTTAGAGATGTCAATGGGACTGGGGCGGGGCGGGTTATGGAGCAAATTGAACTTAACCCACAAAATTTTCAATCCATGTAATCACCCGCCCCATTGTCATCCTTAGTAATCTACAAACCCTTTGACTAAAAATTTTAATGGCATAATACATTAATTGAAGTTCTTCCATCTTAATTTCCGGACATAAGGCCCATTTTAAAATTGGATTACGTTTTTGATCCATCTTAATTTCTGGACATAAGGCCCATTTTAAAAGCAAAGATCCATTTGGTTTCAAGAGCTGGTTAGGCTCTGTTTTAAAGTGGGGAAAATTATGCTGATAAACAAATATATCATACTAGTTAATTAGTTAATATAGCTACAGTTTAATTAAGTTACCATTTGCTACAAACTTACAATCATAATTACTTAGCCAACGTCCAATTTTTTTATAATTCGACTCATAATTGTATAAATCTGGAATTTGTATAATTCAGTTCCTAATTATATATCCAGAATTTTCCTAATTGTATAGATTCAAATTTTGTATGTGCTTACCCTAGCTTGTATATAATTATCATGTTTATACATGTTATTTGTATAACTTCTGAAAAATTGCTAAATGTATAAATATAGAATTCGTATATATTTACCATGTTTGTATATTGGCAAGCGAATTATACAAATGGCAAACAGATTCTATAGCAAACAAAAATATAGTTATGAAACATAATTAGGCGAATTGTAGCTAAGGAAGCTTATTAAGTTTAATATCTTTGCTATTTATGAAATTTCCTCTTCAAAGTAAAGTTGCAAAATAATAAAACAATATGTATTCGTGAGGAATCAAAACTTACCACAATTAGCATCTATACAAACAATGTAATTTTTTTATGAATGTATTCGAGTGACCATCCTAACCCCACCACAATTCCTTCCATAGAAATGGAAAAGTGTGGGGTTGAGTGGGTTGGGTGGATGAAAGAAAATGAATTTAGAATATAACTTATGGAACTTGTTTTTCTTACTTCTATTAAGAGAATCATTTTTTTTTTCATTTTTGAGGACTTGTTTCTAGATAAAATGCTTTTCACAACATTTTGATCAATCAAGCAGTAAAAAAAATATTTACTTTATATCAAATACACCCAAAGTATACACATGTTATACATTCGTCACTTAATTTTACTTTAAACAGTTAGGTGAGAGTTCTCCCAATAAGAAATAATCCAAAGAACTATAAGCAAGCAAAAGAGATACCACCAAGCAAAGTCCAAACGTATTGGCCTCCTTTTGGGCTATAAAGAGACTACTTAGTTAATTGGTCAATTCTATAATCAAACAACATTGTTTTGTATGCCCAAATGGCTCCAATATATATGACTAAGTATATTAAAATAAAAGTACTTACAAGTAAAGTAGAATAAAATTATTAAAATTAAGTTAAAATTATAACTAAGAAAATCTTTTAGAGTAATATGATTTAATTAAGTTTACGAAAAAATTCAATCATAATTTATAATTAAATTTATTTATTTTATATTACTATTATTTTTAAGATGGTGAGTTTCGGTTTGTTAATTTACTGTTATTAGAAAAAGACGTAGAGATGTGAAGAAGAAAAAATAAAGAAGAAAAGTAGAAATAGAAAATAACGAATATAATAATTTAAAATATAACATAAATATTTTTTTAACTTATTTTTTTAGCTATCACACACTACAAAGAGAATAACATAATTCTCCATGCCACTTGATGTTAGGATAGTTATAATATAAGACATCGGTGGCCCCCTAAAGTTGGCATCAAGTTTCACTTAGACACCTCAATTAGGCCATGTTCATTTTAGACACCTCATGTAGGGTTCTATTGTGTCATTTTGACACTTTTTGCTGAAATGTCAAAGTGAGTGTGATACACTCAACAATAGCGCGTGAAAGGCTTAATTTAGCCATTTTTTATTTTATTTTCTCTTCTTCTTCTCCATTTTTCAAGTCACCACCCCTCACCTTTTTTTCAAGCTTAAACTCCTTCAATGGAGGTCAAACTTTTTATTCAAATTCGTTTTCAAGTCATTTTACTTCTTCTTCATTGTATTACTTTTCTAAATATACCATCACCTCCCTCCACTTTTTGCCGGAAAAATGGATACCAACACCCATAATTCATATTTATTCTCTCTTTCTTTCTTCATCTTCCTCTTTTCTTCCCAAAAAAACAACACTAAAAAGAAAGAAGAAGAATAAATATGAAAAATAGTAAAAGAAAAGAATAGTTTTTTAAAAACACAAAAGAGATTTTGAGTGTAATGAAAAAAGAGATTTTTTTAGAATAATATTTTTATTTTATTTACTAAATAGATTTTAAGTAATTTTAACTAAAAATAACACATGTAATCATTTAATTGATTGGTTGCCACGTCTTCAACGAGTGTATTACACTCTCCTTCAGTTTTTTGTTTATTGTCAGAAAAGTGTCAAAATAATATAACGGGCCCCTATATGAGGTGTCTAAAATGAACATCGCTTAGTTAAGGTGTCTAAGTGAAACTTGTTGCCAACTTTAGGGGGTCACCGATGGGCCTTCTAATATAAAGGGAAGGTTCCCTCTTTGGTGGGAGAAGCCATTTTTTTTGTCCTTTTAAGGCCTAGCCATTTAGTCTATTAATAGAGTAAGTGTACTTATATATATTAATAATATAAAAAATTATATGAAATAACAAACTATTAATTCAAAATAAATGTTATAACCACAGTTTCATTTAATTCTAATTCGTAGTAAATACTTTGTCATTCGCCTCTCTCCCATGAATCTCGTTCACCACTCTCCCTCGCCTACAAACACAAATGTGTATTGTATAAAACGAGAGATAATTTTATATACAAATACATATATCTTCGTCCTATACACTTATAATTATACAAATACATATCTTCTCTGCCCAGTTCTCTTTTGCCTTTCTCTCTTTCGCTTTATACAAACACAAATTATACAAAAGTATTTTGTATAATTTGTGTATGTATAAAGCGAGAGAGAGATTTGATATACAAATACAATTGTTTTAACTCGATTCAATTGTATACAAATTCAAATTTTATGCAGATATACAAACACAATTTTCATAGACACATACATCTGATTTATATAAATCACTGCGATTTATACAAATTAGATGCCTACGATTTTATACAATCAGATGTTGCCTGTGATTTTATACAAATTTGATGCTCCATAGCAAACATATTTGCTATGGAGCGCAAATAGTAGAACAGTAGTTATAGAGCGCTAATATGATTTTTATGTTTGCTAAACCTAAAATTTACAATATATATATATATATATATATATATATATATATATATATGACTTGGACTTGGACTTGGGCTTGGGCATGACCCGGATCGGATCTTTAATTAAATTTAAAGATTTATTTCTTTTCGTAATTTATTTTGAACAAATTGTTTATTTAAAATTTGAATTTAATATTTAAATTTTAAATGAAACAAAAACTTTTGTATGTTCATATAGGGAGTAACAAAAGTTTTGTCTTTTCAAAAGGGAGCAACTAAAAGTTGTGATTGTTCGGAAAATGAGTGTCTCTTTCATGAAAAATCATTTGTATATGAAAGAACATGACTATTGTGAAAAGTCATTTCTGTTCACGAAAGAACATGACTATTATGAAAAGTCATTTATGTTCATGAAAGAACATGACTATTATAAAAAGTCATATCTTAAATTCTATAAATACGAAGCATTCCCAGAAATAGGGAATTTCATTGCATATATGTTTTCAAGCTTTGTTGTATCCTGATAGAGAATTGTTTGCCATCCCTAAAAGAATATACGTGCAATAGTTCTTGAAAAATAGTGATCTTTCACGCCTCAGAACTTTTAATTTTCTCTATTATTTTTCTTCTGGAAAAGGGTCATATTTGCCCTTGAACTCTTAGAAAAGGGTCATATTTACCCTTCGTCATACTTTTTTGATATATTTGCCCTTATCATCCAACTTTGGGTACATAGTTGCCCTTGTACAGTTAATTATTGTGTCACCATTTTTATTAGTTTACGTGGTGCCTATATGGCTCCATGTGTATATATTTTTGTTATAATTAAAATTTTACTTTCTATTTAGTATTCTATCCGACCCATTTAGTAAAATCCGACCCAACTAAAATATTAACCCGATTTCAATACCCATTAGCCCTAATTTCTATACCCATCATCTTGCAACGCTTCATAAGAACAGTACAATGGTCGAGCAGAAGCCACCATTTATTCCTTCTTCCTTATGCCATGAGACATGTTGTAGCCATTTACGGTTTGACTTCTCAAAGCTCAATATAGAACTAAACGTGCATAAACAGTCACTAGGAAAGAGTTTACAAGAGCCATAATCCACACATAAAACTGAGGCTGTGTAATATTGTCTCATCCTCTTAACTTATCATCCCCAAAACCCATGTGTGGTTAAGTACGCATATGGAGACCTATCGGCCTTTTATTTCTATCCTTGAACTTTTGTCTATCGGCCCTCGTGCTCTATCGGAGCTCCCACTGGCACAGAGCACAAAATCATTCAGTACAAAATGGGTCTTTATTTGCTTGGGTCGAATTTTACTAAATGGGTCGGATAGAATACTAAATAGAAAATAAAATTTTAATTATAACAAAAATATATACATATGGAGCCACGTAGGCGCCATGTAGGCGCGCCACGTAAACTAATAAAAATGGTGGCACAATAATTAACTGTACAAGGACAAATATGTACCCAAAGTTGGATGGTAAGGACAAACATATCAAAAAAATATGACGAAGGGTAAATATGACCCTTTTCTAAGAGTTCAAGGGCAAATATGACCCTTTTCCCTTTTTCTTCTAACTCTTGACACTGTAGAATTTTCAAATACAAGATGTTGAAGACTGAAATAGAGGAAAGAAAATGTTTTTTTTCTTTAACTTTCTCATCATTTATCTTCTTTTTCTTGATTTATTTCAATTCCAAACAAAGGTTAATGAATAAAAAAACATAATTGTTTTCAATGGGCTACTCATACGCTTCCCACCTTCATGAAAAAAATCATAAAAACTAGAAAGATCTACTTAATAGAGTATCTAATAAATATATAATTAGTGTTGATTATATTGAACAAAATCTATGATTAAATATGGTGTAGGTTTCTTTTTTCTCGAAAGTTTTTGTAGATGGTTGTGTATTTGGTATGAAACAAAAAAAAATAAAATATCAACAGAATTTATATAATTTAACAAATAGTATAATTTTATATATTGAGATATATGACGTAATATTTTATTCTGAATTATATATCTTTCAACTTTTCACGTTTTTCATAAATCGCATTCAGTAAATGCGATTTATTCCTTGGTTAGTGCTCTGTAATGATTTTCCTGTTTTATCTCTTAATATCATATAAGGGAACTAGGAAGTAGCATATATTCTCTATTATTATACAAGAAATTTATTTTATTGCATATATTCCATCGCTTTATTAATTTATTCTCACATAAATACAAACTTAATTACTTTATTATCCCAAATTTAGGAATCAGACTTATTTCAATATTGTTATAGAGATTTTTTTGTATCTTGTTATTTTTGTTGTCTTTTTGATTTATTTATTTATTTATTTATTGCAATTTTACGTTGGATATTTTCTTTTAGAGTCGAGAGTCTACAAAAGCAGACTTTCTACTTCATAAAGGTAGAGGCAAGATTTACGTACATTCTACCTTCTGTCTCTCCCTAGACTAGTGGCGGAGCCAGAAATTTTAATAAGGGGGTTCAAAAGTTGAGAAGTAAACACATGAACTAGTGGAAGGGGTTCAACATCTATTATACATACCTAAAAAAATAATTTTAACATTGTATAAATAGTAATATTTTTCGTCGAGGGAGTTCGGATGAACCCCCTAAGTATATACTGCCTCCGCCCCTGCCCCAGACAATACATGTGGAATTGCATTGAATATGTTGTTATTATTGTTCCTACTTATATACTTTTCAATAAAGTTGCAAAGATAGTTTTGTTTCTTCCTATTTTCTTGTCTCTCTTCTTACTATTCATGTTTGACAGTTATCTTTTGAGCCGATTTTCTATAGAAAACAGACTCTCTACCCCATATATTAATTCCTGACAGATTTATTATGAAGAAGAATTATTATTGTTGAGTCAGTCAGAGCTCAAACTTTTGAGGGTGTGACACGCATTAGTGTATCAATATTTCTATTAATTGGTCAACACTCTACATTCAAATTGAAGTCCTTTTTATCAGTTTCACTTTTCTAGGATTCAGTATTCTTATTTACATATTTGACTTAACATGTTCGATATCTGCTTTTTCTTGACAAAAAGGTTTGTGGAGGGTCCCAATTGAATTTTGTCAACTTAAACGTGTGATACTTTTTTGACTACTCGTTTAACATTTCAAATTTGGCAGTCGGTGGCCATTATTTGTGTGAATTACATGTTTGGGGATGGGTGGTAGCCTAAATGCATGTGATGTGCAATGGAGAACCTTTTTTGGTTTCTTCTTCAATGATGATTAGGGAGGGATTAACTTTGTCAAATGTACTCTTAGAATAAAGAGACTGTTTTCGAAAGATACTTAAGGAAATTAAAGTAGAAATGAAAAGAAAAAATGATAGTGAAGCAAAATATGACAAAAGTAGTGTAGAAGTATTTTTTAACATTTTTCATCCAAGAAAAAGATTTTCTCCATGTTGAATTTTCAGTAGAGTACTATTAAAATATTGGTAAATACAGGTAAACTTGTATTATACCCAACCTATTTGTTACCCAATCCATTTTTACCCTTATCAAATATGAACGGGTTGAATTATTACCCATTTTATGTTGACCCATTTTCAACTCACCCAAATTTAACCCAACTCGCTCATTTGTCATCTCTATGCAGAACAAATATGCAAGGAACCATAACATCAACAACAAAATGCGATCATCTAAACATAATAGGAGTAAACAACATGTGATTATAGATACCAAAAGTCAAAGATTACATAAATAGTCAATTACACCGAATAAAAATAACTATCACATTAAGGTTATGGTAATTTTAAAAATTAAAGTAACAAGTTTCTCAGTAGGTAAGTGGAATCTAAAGAGTTAGACCTAACAAAATGGGAAGGTGGAAATAGATATTCTATAGGTACATTTTGATGACTATTGAAGTGTTTAATAGTAGGTTTAAGGGTCCATTTTGGTGTATCAAAATGAAAATTAGTGTCAAGTTGATGTATTAATTATTTGGCCTTAATGATATCAATTATTAGTAACTCATGTCTTTATTATGTCATGAGTTAGTAATCTGAAGAAAAGAAATAGTCACTTACTTATTGAAATCATTAAATTACAATATCTTTTAGATTTCATATGTGACCACATTTTTCTTTCTTATTGGAGGCTGAGACAGAGTTCACCAACTATGTCCTCTACCTATAGACTTTCCTTAATTCTTTCACATATGTTCGATATTGTATTGAAGTTCGACTAAATCTAAATTTGTGTCTAGAAAGCCTACATTGAAAGTAAATAATACTTAACCATTTGTACACCTCTTTTTATTTTACAAAATTGATCAAATGGAGTCCCTTTCTCCAATGAGAAGTCCTCCAGGTTCTTCTTCCCATGCTGGCTTCCCAATTATAGTTATCGCAATCATCGGTATCGTAGCTACTGGTTTATTGCTAGTTAGTTACTACATTTTTGTAATCAAATGTTGTTTGAATTGGCATAGAATTGATCTTTTGAGACGATTTTCTTTCTCTAGAAGGCAGAGTACTGTGGTAGACCCCTCAACGGTTTACTCCCCTGCACTGGAAAATCGGGGACTAGAGGAATCTGTGATTAGATCAATCCCGATTTTCCAGTACAAGAAAAGGGAAGGAAAAGATGCAATCATTGAGGAGAGAACTAGAAGTTCTTGTGAATGTGCTGTTTGTTTGAATGATTTTCAAGATAACGAGAAGCTTAGAATAATTCCAAGCTGTGCTCATATTTTCCATATTGATTGTATTGATGTTTGGCTTCAAAAAAATGCAAATTGTCCACTTTGCAGAACTAACATCTCATCGACTAAAATCCCTTATCCAAATGATAATTTCACAGGCAGAGATGAAGACTATGTTGTCATAGAAATAGCAGAAAACAATCCAACATTAATATCCGGGCATAGAAATAATGGTTCAAGAAATTTGATCTCAAGCATGGGGGATGAGTGCATTGACATAAGAAAAAAAGACGAAGATTTTGCAGTCCAACACATTAGGAGATCATTCTCTATGGATTCAGCTGCTGACAGACAACTTTATTTGACAGTTCAACAGATTGTACCGCAGCAAAGACAAGTTCCTGATGTTAGTCCTTGTGAAAGTAGCAGTGCCAGAGTCATCAAGAGATCATTTTTCTCTTTTGGGCATGGAAGGGGTTCAAGAAATGCAGTTCTACCAATTCATTGGGAGCCATAGTGACGTAGAAAAGGGCAGCTCGATACAGTAAATTCCCCATTGTGCGCGAGGTACAAGGAAGTGTTATACAACATTTGGTCTTTTTACATGATCCTACCTTGTATTTTTGTAAGCGGTTATATTCATAGCTTGAATCTGTGGTTACAAGTATACAGTTGTATTAAGACTCCCTTTCATTTAATTAGTTTCATAGTATCTTAATTAAGTATTCTGTTGGTATAGAATATTGAGTTAAATTTATCTTTTTAGAGATTATAGAAGGATGATTGTAGATATTGAAAAAAGGAAAGTGATAAAAGTGGAAGCTAATTAAAGGTTTCTTAGCACTTACCTAGGGTGTGTTAGTTACTTGAGAAAAAGACATTCAAATTTGGCATAATTAGCTCACAAGTAAACAATTCTAACTTTGAAAGTGCACATCTACACCTCTTAACTTGGTTTCAACTGACAACAAAACACTCCATCTTGTTCCCACTATGTCTCGTGGTACGTAAATTTTGGAAGTGTTTATATGATCATTTGTAAATTGGAGTGTACAATAGAGATAAGTTGAGATATCTAGATAAACATATTCAAATTAGGACAAATTAAAATGTTTGTTTATATATTATGTCTTTACATTTTGTGTTTTCCAGCCCACCATATTTGATTATATTGTTCATAGTGTATTAGAAGATTAGAGACCAGAGGGCAGGACCACTAAAGCAATATATATGATTTAACCATCATTGCTTTAACAACCTTAGACATTTCATTTATATCTTTTGGTTTTGAGTATTTTGCTTAAAGAGGCCTAAGTTAAATCATTATTGTCTCTCTTTCCTTTATTTATGTATACACTTTTTCTTTAAACGAGATCCTAATATAATTTTCAATTTGTTTTTCTTACTTTTAATTTTTGCGATGACACATTTAAGATCAGTAGATTTAGGTGAAAATAAACTAGGACAGAGCCCTTAAGTTAGCTAGTATGGAGGAAGAGTGAGTTCATCTCCTTGTGATGCAAAATGACAATCACCACAGATTAGGTTAGCTAATTGTGCTTAAAAACAACTTTTTTATTTGTCTTAGTGTACTCTCGGTGTCTATTTCCAGCCTACCAACAAATTAAAGGATGATCGAGATGAAAATGGAGAAATTTCTTCTCCTTTAAATATAATAGTGATTCTATCCATCAGTGTTCAGTGTGAACTGACCTTGTTTTTCTTGTCAAGATATTGCTACATCAATTTTTTCTATTTGACCAGAAAGAAAACAAATTTATTTTTGCCAGAGGATATCTGAATTTGGTTCGGATTATAATTCGTGTAGACTTAATTTCATGCACGGAGATAGTGTATCTATATAGGGTGTGTTTGGTATGAAGGAAAACATTTTCCGGAAAATGTTTTTCAATTTTCTCCTGTTTGGTTGGGTTAAATGTTTTCCAAATCAACTCATTTTCCTCAAATTTAAGGAAAATGACTTCCCTTCAAAACTTAAGGAAAACATTTTTCAAAACTCTCTTCCAACTTTCAATTAAAAAAAAAATTGTTGAAAAAATCAATTTATTTTGTCCCCCAACCACCCCCCCAAAAAAAATTTAAAGTTTATTTTTAAATTAAATATTTTTACCCTACCCCCACCCCCTCCCAAAACAATATTAAAAATTATTTTTAAAAGATATTTCTAATTTCAATTTTTTATTTTTTACCCCCACCCACTACCCTCGCCCCCCCCCCCCCTCTATCAATTTTTTTATTGTTTTTAAATAATATTTTCAACTTCAATTTTTTATTTTTTCATCTCGATCCTCGATCACCCACGCCCCC
>NC_064289.1:20068169-20105353 GCF_019186545.1 Solanum stenotomum | reverse complement strand
GAAAACATTTTCCATGAAAAACATTTTCCTTCATACCAAACACACCCATAAGGTTGTTACTTTTTCTGAAAGATTGTCTTTTTTTCAAAAGAGTTATGACCTTTACCCTTTAATTTGTTGGCTATAAATATAAGGATTTTTTAAAATTATTTTCTGCATTGAATTCTTCCCTTCATCTGCATACATTTCTTATAAAACAAAATCGATCGATCGATCGTGTTTTGCTGTCTTTTTGAGTTCATTGAAATTATCGAAATTTGAGGTACCACTACTTCTTTAATGGTTAATTCATTTTATCTTGGGAGAAATTAATCAACAACCTCGAATATTTGAGGGGATTAAATTTTTTCTTAAGGACACACAGTGAATTGTGTAGACTCATATAGTTCTTTTCTTCAACTTCTCACTTACTACCGCGCTTGTACATACAAATATCTCATCACATGTAACTACTTCGAAGATGGTTCCTTCTCCCTATTGTATAAATACTCTAATATTATGAGATGAGCTAATTAAAGTGACATAAACAAAAATGATACAATCGATCCTAGCTTGCTTGAAATTAAGATGTTTTGTTATATATGCGGTTAAAAAATTGCACATTTCTCTTGATCATCATATTATAATCCGAGCAAGGTCTTTTCGTAATAGATGAACTTTCAAATTGTAATTTGTGATATAATCGATGTGAATGATTTACTTCTTGCCAATCGATATATATAGGCCAGTAGCTGCTCTTAGCTTTCTGAATAAATTAAATGTCCCCAATTCGTTTACTAACTGATTTTCAATTTAGCAAGACAGATTATTTAAGCAATCAATTGCAATTTTGATTTTTTTTGAAGAAATAGCCAAGACAAGAAAGTTTCAAAAGTTATTCAAACTCTAAAACGTGGTTGACGTATTATTCCTTATTTTGTTCATTGGAGCATGTAGAACTAGAACTCAAACTAGAAACACTTAGATAAAAACCCGATGCACAAAGTATCCCAAGCGATGTTATGTGGACAATGTATTCTAATGCAAGCACTAGCGACTGCATCTGCGACTCAAACAACCTATGGGACAACTTTACTGTTGCTCTCAGGCTCCCCTTTAGACTCTTAATAAAAGAGATATCAATTTCCTATAAGATATGTAAAAAATGAGTTGACTACCTGTCACGACCCGAGTCTATACCCTGGATGTGGCCGGCACTTGAAGACCATTGATGGTCCCCAAGCAAACCCTCATCTTGGCTGACTACAAGCGGAAGACTAACTCAAGCATGCAAAAGCTTAAAAATTGAATAAAATTCATGAAACTTACAAATACTAAGCTTTAACTCAAATGAAAGACTCTGAATAAAATAATATATTCAACTCGCCATAAAATAGGCAACTTAAGTCTTCAAAACATTTAACAAAATAAATGAACAGACTTCTGAAAATCTAATGTCTATCTATGAAGCCTCTAACAAAGATGGAAGTCGGGACAAGACCCACGACATCCTAACAAAACTGAAAAGTAAATGAAATCCTCCGAAAGCAAGGAGGCTCACCATAGCTAACTCGAACTTCATGTGGTATCAACGAAACTCATGTTGATGATCCCAATTACCTGAATCTGCATCATGAAAGAATGCAGGCCAATTGGCTCAGTACATGGAGTGTACGAGTATGTAAGGGGAATTCTAAAGCATAAACACAAGCTTGAAACTTGATAAAAAGAAAAAGGAAAACATACTTACCTCTTCTCAAACTTACTCAACTCAAGGAATACTCAAAACTACGCAAACTTACTCAACTCAGAAGTACTCAAGGATAAGATACTCAACTCAGTAATAAGGTTCTTAACTCAGTGAAACTCAATAATAAGGTACTCAACACAATGAAGCACAGATCAACTCAAGATACTCAACTCAATATAAGGCAACAATAAGAGATGCAAAAGTTTTTAAAATAACAGAAATCAACTCAATGCATTTAAGAATACAATATACTCATTTTTGTATATATAAAAATACAATAATACTTTGTGGGAGTTTCTCTAACCGACAACCACCACTATGAGCCTAAGTGATGATACAACGTCTTGCCCACGCTTCCAGAACTGTCATATACTTTGCCGTCATATAGAACGCCTTAACTAAGTGGATCCACTAGTCTATGCTAAAAAACACTTAAGGAATCATCTAAAAAGTATGATCCTTTACTACCCATGATGGCTACATGATTGATGGAGACGTGAGTTATCTGAACTCAAACTCGTCCCCATATCGGTGCTCAATACTACTCCCAAAATACTCAGCTCATTTGTTTAAAAACATAACTTTTTCTTTGGTTTGAGATAATTATTCAAAACTTAACTTAAAAGCTCTCTTGAAATCGATGTTCCCTTTCTTGCTCAAAACTCTTTTGGAAATCTCAGTTTCCTCTCATCTTAAATGTGAAAACATTTAATCTTGGGAATACTTAGTTCCCATATATCATTTTAAACAAAATGAACTTTACTTTTACTCTGTACTCGACTCAAAGCTTAAGTCTTAAAGCAAAGTTAAAACATTTGTAAAAGACTTCTTAAAATAAGGTTCATGTCGAATTATGGACGTGAACTACTCAATGCAAGGTTTTCAATAACCATAGATAAAACTCAATACTTGGAACTCAAGACCTTCAATGATACTACTCATTTCAGGAGTGCTCAACTCAAAGGGTTCATTCGGAATAATAAGAATGAACTACTCAACTCAAGGACTCAAAGATATTTCTCATCTCAAGACTGTTCGACTTATAGGGTTCATGCGGAATATGGGCATGAACAATTCAACTCAAGGACTTCATGGGTAGCATGTAATAGTCCCATGATTAGAAATATAATCTCAAAGGGGATTAGGAACTCAATACTTAGAACTTGAAGATACTACTCCTTTCAAAGGTACTCAACTAATGGAGTTCATGCGGAAGTTATAGGTATGAACAACTCGACTCAAAGC
This sequence comes from Solanum stenotomum, assembly GCF_019186545.1. NCBI lineage: Eukaryota > Viridiplantae > Streptophyta > Magnoliopsida > Solanales > Solanaceae > Solanum > Solanum stenotomum. The sequence continues at coordinate 20,102,379 of NC_064289.1, read as the reverse complement.
TTAAAATATCAATAATGAACTCATGTATATGACTTTTCTCATTCTCATACTTACTTACTCAAAACTTAACTCAAATCGTTGATGGATCTCAAAGGATTCACAATTGAACTCAGACTTTCTTGAACTCTACTCTTAACTTTCTCTTGAATGTGAATTATGAATTCAAGAGTTATGGTTCATAATATGAAGGATATCGTGATGACAAAATAGACTCATGAATACGTTCTCCAAACTCTTATACTCACTTGCTCGAGTCTTGAAAGAAGTTATTAGAAATTGTAAAAGACTCCTCAAAAAGACTCAAGGGGACTTTCTCGAAATGTTCGAATGAACTCTTAAAACTTAACTCTTAACTCTACCTTGAATTTGAATTATGATTTCAAGGTTATGATCATGTTATGAATGATTTCTAGGTGTTTAGAAGTAGTTTAGAGTGTTTAGAATCAAAGAGGAGTAAAAGTACCTTTTGAGAGAACTCAAACGGATGAAGCAATGAAGAACGGGTGGGGGCAGGCAACCCTGGCGCTCTGAGTGGCGCGGGGTGCCAACCCCTAAAGTTTAGAGAAGTGGTTGGGGCGCTCTGGCTGGCGTGACACGCCAGGTCCCAACCCAAAAAACTTCGACGACTTTCTTTGCTCGTTTTCTCACCCTAACTCGCCTAGAATCGAACGGTTTCATCCCTAATCACTTGGATTCGATTACTTAACATAGTTACACTCTAATCTACTCAAAACAAAACTCAAATTACTAATTTCATCTCAAGAAATCATCAAAACCCCAATGCAACAAGATTTATAATGAACTTCAAGAACTCATCAAGAACTCTAATCTTTCAACTTCAAGAATGAAATTTTGCTGAAAGTAACATGATTGGCGTGTGGGTGAACTAACCCAACACTATGGAAGCTTACATACCTCATAGGGATCAAACTCATGGCCAAAATCCGCAACAACACGCAAGAATCTCGACGAACGCTTGATCCTCTCCTCTTTTCTCTTCTTTTCTCTTCTTGAGCTTTCAACTAAAACCCTAGGCGTATTTTAGGATTGTAAAACTGAAGCTAATAGGATTAGACCCTTAAAAATCTTACTAAAAACGAACTAAATTTGATTGGCTAAGGAAAAGACCAAAATACCCCTCTAAAATCCGGTTTTGACTTTCCTTATCTAGACAGCCCAACTTCGAATGGACATATATCCCTCATACAAACTTGAAACTGAGCAAACTCAGTGGCGTTGAAAAGATAATTCAAAGATATTTGCTACGGTATCTTGTAGCACACCTAACTCGTCATGTACTAGTAGTTATGGTCGTTTGAAGTTGACCCAAAACTCATACTTAGCTTAACTTGCCAAATTTCAGATTTTGCTATTTCTAATCTAGTTCTTTTTGGAACTCAAGGTGCTACATCTAGTGACCTGACCTTAATAAATTTTTAATTCCTTGATAAAATCTCACTCACTACGATGACCAATTCGAGTCTTAGTTCGAAAAAAAATTCTGAGTTATTACACTACCATGAGAAGTAATCTGACTTGCTATTATTAGAGGATTTGGTAACAGAGGACTCCCTATAAATATTTCCAAGCATTTGTAATTAAATTCATCATACAAGAATTTGATATTTCAATTTCTCAGTCACCAATTAAAACCAATATCGAATAAACAATCCGATAATATTTTTTATAAAATCATTAAAAATCGTTAACTCAATAGCAATAAATCATTAACACTTTTTTCGATTCGATTTTTCACACCCCTACTAATACTAACCACTAGTCCACTATTAAAAAAATGTGAATCGGTGATGCCATCAGAAATATTAGATTTTTGTCATGTTTTGGATGAGCCAATGTTCTTAGGAATTCCATTGGAAAGGCGTTTCTTTAGTAGTGTAACGGAGTTCCAATCTGAAGTATACAGAGTAATATTAGGGATACATTTTGACTTTTCTTCTTTAAACTAGTTATTAGGTTCCCGCGCCAGCGCGGGCCCAATGTATATTACTTCCTCCGTCTCATTTTATGTGAGATAGTTTGATTCGCCACGGAATTTAAAAAAGAAATGAAGACTTTTAAAATTTGTGGTCCAAAATGAATGATATAAATTTGTATGACTGTAAATTATTTCATTAAGGGTAAAATAAATATTTTATAATCAAATTGTTACTTAATATAGAAATGTGACATTCTTTTGGGACTGACTAAAAAGGAAAGTAAATAACATAAATTGGGAGTAGTTCTTTGTTTCAATTTATGTGACACCGATGAAATTTGGAGAGTTATATAATTTTTTGTATGTGATTTTGTTCAATATATTTTGAAGTTGTTAATTTATTGTGATTTATAGCACTTCTTATATCATTTTCAAATAATATATATTACTCTTTCTGTTCCATTTTATGTGACGTAGGTACTTTTACGAAACTCAACTAAATTTCTTATATGATTCTTAAATATTTTTAGTTGTTATTTTACTTTAATTTACGTTACTTTTTATGTTATTTTCAAACAAACTTCTTTTGTTTCAATATGGAATTAAAGAGTCAATAAAATTTCTTTTATGATTTTTAATTATGTTTTTTTAATATCTTATATTATTACATTGTGATTTTAAGTACTTTTTATGTAATTTTTAAATCTAGAACAAATTAAAAGAAAAACAAGGAAAAATTTAAATGAAGAAAGTACTAAAATTTTCAAATAATCATATTTCTATATTAAAATGTTAAAAACTTTAAAACTCCACATATATGCAGAAAATCATATACGGAAGACAAAATAATTTTTAAAATATATATTAAAGCTCTTTCTAATAATATCACATATTTATTCTATTTTTCAAATAATATATATTTCTCACTCAATCTCAATTACGCAGTACATATGAAATTTCGAGAGTTAATCAAATTCTTAGTACTATTTTAAACTATATTTTAGTACTATTTATATAATTTTCAAATAATATATGTTACTCACTCTATTATATTATGCAATACATGTGAAATTTCAAGAATTAACCAAAATTTCAATATTTTAAATTGATTTTTAGTACTATTTTTGTAGTAAATAGAGGAAGTTGAAGAAGAAGGGCAAATCGGTCAATTGACTGACTAACCCTAAGCTCCTAAACATTCTCACTTCTAAATGGAAGCACGGGCACAATATCCGTTAAATTGTTAATTATTATGATTTATAATATTTTTTACATTATTTTCAAATAATATATGTTATGTATTTTTAAATACTTTAAGTTGTGATTAATAATATTCTTAACGTAATTTCAAATAATATATGTTACTCCATTTGTCCCAATTTATGTGACACATGTGAAATTTTGAGAGTTAATATGTTTTTCAAATATTGTAAGTTGTTAAGTATTGTGGTTTATGGTATTCTTAATGTAATTTTTCAAATAATATATGTTATTCCCTTCGTCTTAATTATACAATTCGCGTAAAATTTTGAGAGTTAATCGAATTTGTAATATTTTAAATTTATTTTTTAGTACTATTTAAAAAGGAAAAAATTAAAATATTACTATATAAGAAGAGTAGTAATTATATAGTAATTTTTCAAATAATATATGTTATTCCCTTCGTCTTAATTATACAATTCGCGTAAAATTTTGAGAGTTAATCGAATTTGTAATATTTTAAATTTATTTTTTAGTACTATTTAAAAAGGAAAAAATTAAAATATTACTATATAAGAAGAGTAGTAATTATATAGTAATTTTTCAAATAATATATGTTATTCCCTTCGTCTTAATTATACAATTCGCGTAAAATTTTGAGAGTTAATCGAATTTGTGATATTTTAAATTTATTTTTTAGTACTATTTAAAAAGGAAAAAATTAAAATATAATGAAAGAGGAGTGTATAAAAGTAGGTGGGCCATATTTGTGATAGGTGGGCCATCTTCAAAAACCAAATGTAAAAGTAGGTGGGCCATCTTGGTGCCACGTGTCGAAAGAAGAGTGAATTTTATTCACTCTTCTTATATAGTAAAATATTTTGACACGTGGAATTCATCTAGTCCACACTAAAGGTCCATTAAAGTCATGGACAAAAATATGAAACGATTAGGATATGAATAACTCCAAAATATAATGAATGGTAATTTGGACCTTATCCTTTAATTGATGCTAAAATTGGCAATAAGTCCAATAATATCTATTTTTCTTGTGTTGTAGGGTGGTGATGCATCCATATTATTGGATAAGAATAGTGCATTTAAAAGTGAAAAGGATGCTGGACCAAATAAGAATTCTGTGAGGGTATTTGAAGTAATTGATGAGATCAAATCTAAATTAGAACAAGTTTGTCCTCACACTCTCTTGTACTGACATTATAGCCTTTGCTGCTCGTGATTAGAGGTGTACAAGTTAAATCGTAAAGTCAAATCGAATCGACGAATCAAATCAAATCGAAAAAAACCCAATTTGTGATTTGGTTTGGTTGGTTTGGCGGTTGAAAAAAAAACCGACCACTCTTGATTTGGTTTGATATTAAAAGAAAAAAAGTCAAATCAAACTCTAACCAAACCGACATAATATATATATTATTTCAAATTTGGGCTTGTAAAATTTGTAAATATTTTATTTTGTATTAAGATCCGAAGTTACAATTATATTGCTATAGTTTTTCAAATTCGAAGTTAACAATTTACTTTGTAAATATTTTGTTTTGTATTCAGTTTGCCTGTAGTCTTTAATCTTATTAATTTAACATAATGAACATTGATATTTCAAAAAAAATATTTTGTACACATGTGAATTTTACCGTCTTTTCGAAAAAATTCTATTCATTTAACATTTTTTAAGTTTAGCTTATCACACAGGTAAGTGAAAATATATTTGATCTCTTTTTCAAATACCGTATAGTTGTAAAAAATCGAAAAATAAAAAAATCTAAAAAAACCGAAAGAACCGACTAAAGCCGAAACCAAAAAAACCGACTTTATGTGGTTTGATTTGGTTTTTAGATTTAATAAACCGACATAATTGGTTTATATTTTGTTTAATGAAAAACCAAACCAAATCGACCTATGTACACCCCTACTCGTGACTATGTAGTCCTAGTAAGAATACATCTAAACTCCCAACATTTCTTTATCATTCTGTCTTTAAAATAGATGCATGAAAACGATTTCAACAACTTGGACTCTTCAAAAATACTGATATATATGTGCATATAATTTGATCCTTAAAGTTAATGCATTTTTGGAAGATCCTATACTGGTGCGACAACATTTTCAAAAATCTAAGCAATATGTGCATGTGTGTTGGATCCTCTAACGCTAGTAGTGCATATTTGAGAAGTTTGACAACATGCGTGTAAATATTCTTCAAAATTAGTGTATTTTTTTTGGAGGATCTTATATATATGTGATAACACTTTTGAAAAGTCTAGCAACACCTTCCATATAAAGTTAGTACATTTTCACATAAATTGCAATATTTTTAGTCTTAAAACAAAAGTTTTACAAAGATTTATGGTCACATTTAAGCAATTGAATTCTACCTCGATAACAACAGAAGTAACATACTAGTAGTAGATAAATACTAGTCAATTTAAGATTTTTGCTAATAAGAATGTGTTAATTAATTACTCCCTCTGTTTCGAAAAGTTTTGATGAAAATGGAAAATATTAATCCTCTTGACTGAATTGAAGGGTGAAATAAGAAAGAATTGTCACAGAGTTAACTAAATTTTTTAGTTCTTTACCAAGTATGTGTCTACTAAATATGTATTTATAAATTTGAAGGGTGAAATAATAAAGAATTGTCACAGAATTAACAGTTTATTGTTGTCCTAAACATTTTATATGTTAAGTATATGCTTTTGAGTTTTGCATTTTTATATATGAAAAAGTTGATCCTTCCAAGGAAACATTTTCATAAGAGGTAAAAGTGGAAATTGATTTTTCAATCATCAAATAAAATAATATAAATTTTGACCTATATTTTAAAATATATATTTTATCATATTAATATGAGAAAAAAACTTGTAATTTTTAGTATTTTGCATGCGTATAGTTTTTGAATATCTGAATTTTAATTTTAAAATATTAAATTGATATAATTTAATTTAACTATAAAAATTAGTCAAATTAATTTTTAAAAAGCGAAACATGACAACTATTTTAAAACAAAAAAAAGTAACTTTTAATGTGGTTTAGTTGATTTTTTATCCGACTAGAAGAGATCCAAATGGTTCTAATAAAACAATGTGTAAACAGTATGGCTCGAACCACTAACTTTCTTAGTCACTATAAACATAAATCCCAATCGATGGCTAGATTAGGAAGGAATTTTTACATGTCAAATCACTTTCACTATTTATTTACATACTATTCATCTAACGCATAATTACCACCATCAGCCTTATATAACATGTCATGTTTTTTTTTTTAAAGTGATATAGATATTTAATAATATATAAATAATTGATGTAACAACACTATATTAATAAAAACTGTTTAAAGCGTACTAACAACTTAGTTTGAAGTTTTAACTTTATAACTTATTATTGTGTCGAGTTTTGTTTTGAACAAGTGATTAAATTTTTAGGTACTAGTAATGCAAAAGAATTTAATGAGTATTGTCGACATTGAAATTTTGTGGGACTCTACATGACGTGTTCAATTCGAATTGAGACTATAGAAGGTGTGTTCAGTTTCAATAGGATTCTTAGATGCTACTCAACCCTAAACCCTAGTTTATGCCTACATAAATGGTACTAAATTCTCTTAAAAGGCATTTCGAAAATTACATATAGAGATCGAAATCTCGAAAATTTCATAAAGAGATCAAAATCTTGAATATCTCAAAATATCCCATAAACTCTTGGGTATTTTTAAAGATCAAGATCTCGATATATTCCATAAAAATCATGGAATATTCATATGGAGGTCAAATCTAAATCATTCTAGTTCGAGAAATACGCCACTAACGGCCCTCGAATCATGAATAAATCTTATGAGGGAGAATCAAGGGAGGAACAGAATTGTACCCGCAATCTTGATGAATAAAATTATGTTTCTTCATATTTTTTTGTGATTGTAATTTATTTTCTTTCGCTTTAAAATTTGTTGCAAACAAGTACATTAGCATCCTTAAAGACTCAATTACCCCTCAAAACCCCCTTTACTTCTTTTCCACCATAATTGTAAATAAATATTTTTATGCAATGCATGTTATTTTTAATAGGGCATCCTTTTTAATACACCAAACGTAAAAAATAATTTATGTATATTTAATACAAACATTACTAATACACTCTATTTTGCATTATTTTTTTTTATTGCTTTTCATAGCATTCTCTTCTTCTTCTTCTTTTCTTGAGAAAATGGTCTAAAACCCCCCCAACCTATACCCGAAATTCCAACTACACACTCCAACTTCACGGGTGTCCTATTACCCCCTGAACTTCATATTTCTCTATTTTCTACCCACTTAAACGCTGACCTCAACACATAAACCAAACAAATATTCCAACGTGATTGCACGCGTCGGGTCCCCCACTTCTTCAACTCCCAATTCCTGTTTTTCCCCCATTTCCCTCCTAAAACGTAAAAGACCCAAAAAAAATATCATTTCTCCGTTTCATCTCCTTCTCCATTTGCATATGCATTTCTATTGATGATCGAAGGATTTTTCTGTGTATTTTCAACTTGATTTCGTAGTTTATCAACTGATTTAGTAAAATGTTAGTTCTTTATCCCTTATTTCAAGTTTTTGCTTTATCCTTTAGGGTTTCTGTTGATTTGTGAAATTAAGAGCAACATTGGATCTGATTCATCCATACAAAGCTTATTCAAGTTTTCATTTGCCATTTTTGATGAATTTCGAGAAAATTCAAAATTCAAATTAGAGACCTAAATAAGAAATTAGAGCAGATTACAAACCCTAAATTCAAGATTTGAAGTAGAAATGAACATAAACAACTAAACCCTGCTTATTTTTGAGAGAAAATCGTGAATTTTTTTTTTATAAAAGGAACAAGGATTAATGGTGGGGAAGAAGAAACAATGATTTATTTAATGGTGGGGAAGATGACTGCTAGAGAAAAAAAAATTCGTCAAAATTTAAGGTGTTCTCACCTTGTAACGCGCACCTCCTATGACAGGTCAACGTTTAAGTGTGTAGAAAATAGAGAATATGAAGTTTAGGGGGTAATAGGACACCCGTGAAGTTGGAGTGTGTAGTTGCAATTTCGGATATAGATTGGGGGGTTTTAGACCATTTTCTCTCTTTTCTTAGATAACACGGTTTCATTTATTTTTCTTCCTCAAATTTGATTCAATTTATCATATTTGTAAATTATTTTTTAGATTCAATTTATTAGTAATTTGTTATTCATGCACAATTTCACGTACAAAATGTTCCATACCCCACGTGAATTCAATAACAAACAAGACTAGGGTAGAAAGTTATTATTATTTAAATTGTATTAGACCCATTTGGACCAAAATTTCACTTAAAAACCTTACTACGAACTTTACATTTTATTTTTCAGCTAGATGTATAAATTCAGTTATTCCTTATAACCCTTAGCACTCCACAAAATAGAACAACAAACGTTAGTGCACCTCATAAAACGAAGACATAATAGTGTTTGTGATGCTTGTTATCTTCCAGGGGCTGAGCATTTGTGAAAGAATACTCAATTTAGACAACACTCACCCAAAACTAAAGATAAGAATATATGGTCATTATTTGATTTCATTGTTATCATTCCATATCCATTATTCCCTATCATATGCACATTTTATTTTGTATATACAAATAATAAAATAAACTTAATTTTATAAACACTTGTTCAAATTTTGTTATTTTGAAAGAGAGAATAAAAGAATTAGGACAAAAGGAAAAAATTGAGAAATTAACTTTTTGAAATACAAAAATATTTTGATGATAGAAAAAATAATACGTACTATAGTTTTTTTTCCCTACTTTTTAAAAATAAAATTAAGAAGAAAGACGTTCTGGAAATTAAAAAAGAATTTATTAGCATGAGGAATAAACCAAAACAAGAGGTTTGTGAATTGTGAAGGTCAAAGTTTTTTCGAATAATACAATAAAATGTTCAAATTATCTATAGCTATATTTTCTTAATTTTTTGAAGGTGTGATAATCTTTACTATGGCACAGTGTAACGAACGGTTCCCGTCATTATAGTAAAGTCAACGGGGAAAATTTTTGGGCTGGAAAACTTTTTGGCAGTAACTTGAAATTTTCCAACCTAGTCTAGATTTGGACAAAATCAGAGTCAATGAGGTCTAGGGAAATCTGGTAACAAATGGGAAGTCTAATTATGAATTTGACCACATGAGTAGATAATTAAGACATTAAGGAACCCATACGACTTTACGAAATTGAATTCGAGCGAGTAGAACTCCCGAAATTGATCTTAGCATGAACGGGTAGTTCCTGAGTGTCATGGGGCGAAGGTGTGTTGTGAAATGGGGGTTTGAAACTCTAATTCCGACGTTCTGTCTCCGCGCAAGCCGCCAAAGCGGGATTTGTGCCGCCAGAGCGGGGTATAGGATCCGCCACAACGGGATGGACACGACTTAAGTTGGAAATAAACCCCAAAAACGTCATTATTCTACAAGTTTTGACTTTGAGAGCGAAGGAACGAACCGAGGTGTTTTCTTGACAACTTTTCACCATTCTTGAGGCTAAAAGTAAGGTTTTCACTCCCCAAATCCACTTTTTGATCCGTAGAACGTAGTTTCTTGGGTTATTATCGATGGAGGAGGGTTTTGATCTAGAATTTATGGTGGAACAATCCCTAAAACTAGGTATATGGGATCAAGGGTTTGGCCTAGAGTTGATGATTTCGATTATAATCGGGGTAATTAGGCTTCGTTTATTGATCCTTGCGTTATATTGATTGTTTGCAGATCAAGAACAAGCGGAAAGAATCCGAAAGGGGAAGAATTAAGTAGAAAGAATCCGGAAGGGGAAAAATCAAGTTTCTTAGGGGATTCAAGCTTGTTTCGAGGTAGGTGATGGTTGTGATTTCATGTTTGTGATATATCTTTGTACTTTTTTTCTTGTATTACATGCATGTATGTGAATGTTGCTTTATTGATCACATTAATCGTAAATGAGTATGAACGAATACCTATATGCCATGAATCACCTCTTGATTGTATGATTTTTGAGAATGTACCTTGTGATTGTGATTGTGGTATGTTGAATGGATCGGTTGCCATGTACCGACATACTTACTGGGATCGGTTGCCACGTACCGACATACTTACTGGGATCGGTTGCCACGTACCGACATAAACTCTGGATCGAGTGTCACGAACCGGCACACTAACTTGGAACGGGTGTCACGATCCGGCACACTAACTATTTGAGTATGGGTTCTGTGAGAGGACCAATGACTTGTCATATATGTGTAACGCCGATAATGTGGAATTGTGTATTGATCCGAAATGATATTAATGTTGTATATGTTCGGTGTATGCATGTTTTATAATGTGGCAATGACCTGCTTATATTGCACTTAATGGGATAGTCACGTGATCCTACCAGTACACAATGGTTGTGTACTGATACTGCACGTGTTTTTTCTTTGTTGAGTACAGGGCATCTTTAGGCGGCTACTGACAGACCTCGTTTAGAAATCGTCATCGAATTCAAGGGTGAGCCAGTTCTTCTAGGCTGCCTTGAGTTCTCTTTCTGTTTAGTCCATCTTATTTGGACTTAGACTAGTTCATTAGGTATTCTTATGCTAGTTGGGTTGCACCCATTTCCTTTAGACGTTTGGTTCATTGTTAGAGTTTTGGTACATTGACTTTCAGGTTCTAGACGTTATTTTCGCAATGTTTGTCGTTGTTAGATCTTTTGGAAGTTTATGGGAACTTCAGTTTTTCTACATTTAAACCTGCTTCCGTATCTTTAAATGCTTAGTTTTGAGGTTAGTTAGTAGTTATGGTTTTCCCATCGGAGGGTTAGTGTGGGTGCCACTCACGACGGTTTGGGTCGTGACAAATTTGGTATTAGAGCCCTAGGTTCGTTGATCTCGATGTACCAAAACGAGTCTAGTAGAGTCTTGCGGAACGGTACGGAGACGTTTGTACTTTTCTTCGAGAGGCTATAGGACTTTTGGAAATCTCTTTGTTTTCTCTTTACTCCTTTCGTGTTATGGCTTGGGTGCAATTGGTATCTAGCGATTCAAATTGGTATCTAATCTCCTTCATTCTTCTGTCCGCAGATGGTTAACACTAGGTTCAACTGCGTCAGACCTGTAGCTCCCGTCAATGCACCAGCTGAAGAGTCCACAACAAGAGGTCGCGATCGAGGCAGGGGTAGAGGAAAAGCTAGGGGAAGAGACCAAGAAAGGGTAGAACCTACTAGGGGTGGAGTTCCGGTTGAAAATGCTCCCAGAAATGAGAATCCTCATACGCACCATGAACAAGTAGAGGAGAATGTAAAAGTTGAGAATGATGAGGATGTTGGACAAAAGGAAGGGATACAAACTAAGACTACAAGTATTCCTTCCGTATACCCAATGTTAGCTCAACAGATTATGTCATTCTTGAAAGGATTGGTTCGTCCTGGAGTTATCCCCACAGATCAAGCACCTCAAGCTCCCACCAATTCCCTTATTGCTATCACTGTACCCAAGGTGGGTGGAACTAGAGGTACTGATGCTTTCTTCCATCCTTTGTTGGGTCATGTTATAACTGGTAATAAGCATGAAACGTTGACTAAGTTTTTGAAACTAAAGCCTCCTATGTTTCTTGATTCTGAGAATGATGATGCTTATGAGTTTATTTTAGATTGTTATGAGAGGCTTCATAAGTTGGGAATTGTCCATCAACATGGAGTAGAGTTTGTGACTTTTCAGCTTCAATGTGAGGCTAAACAGTGGTGGAGAGCTTATATGGAATGCAGATCTTCAGCTTTACCCCCACTCACTTGGACTTAGTTTCATGCTATGTTCTTGGAAAACTATGTACCCCGTACTTTGAGGGATCATAAGAAGGATAAGTTCATGGCTTTGGAGCAAGATGGTATGACTGTGGTTGCTTATGAGGCTAAGTTTAATTCTAAATTGAATTCTCTCTTTCTTTTTTTTTTTTTGTCCATTTACTTCCTATTAAATAAACATGAACATCCAAGCTAAATATTATATAGTTCAATTTCAAAAAATGTAGTATATTTTTAATTAAAAATAGTAATTATTTATGTTACATAGTTTGATTTACAAAATTTTAGTGCACTCATTCGTTTTTTTTTCTCTATACAATTCTTGAACACCAAATTTCTGATTCCACCACTGATCATTGCCCTATAATTAACCCTCAAATTATTTAATGATCGTTAAGTCCTTACTAACCACCAAAATGTTTCTCTCTCAAGTCCAAGAGGGACTACGTTGCACTACAGTAATTAAATTGCACCATTTAATCCACGTTCATAAGCTAATTATTAAAATAATGTAATAATCCAAGTACTAGAGATGGTAGAATGTAACAGAAATCAGAGGACAAAAATTACTAGACAAATACTACTACTACTATTAATGAAGGATAAGCAAGACAATACCCTACTACTGCTAACAGCTTACTGTAATTTGTGTCATCCACAACCTCATATCTAAGGTCATGCACGGCAAATACTTTTAAGGAAATATTACTTGCATCTGATGTGAATTTCTGTTTCCTTAGGGTCTTCACTCTTCAATGCATGTTCATTGTTTGTCTACTTGAGACTTCACTTGTATAGTAAACTCTCATGTTTAAGTAGGCCACAATGAGTAGAATCCAAACCAACATAACAGTAGACACACTTCTATGTCTTAATTCCAGCACAATAGTTACATATATAACTGATTGCAGGATCAAACAGTTGCAGACTAACAATTGTTTCATATCCTAAAATCTGACAAAGCAGATTTCCCTCCTATCCCTGTTGCATTATAATGATCTGCATAGTCCTTCACACTAGTTTCCCTATACCTCACAGGATTATCTTCTGATAACAACTCCCTAATTGGTCCATAAACTCTTGATGATAACGACTGACCCGTGGTAAAGAAACTGGCCACCGATACTACTGGACCAACACGGCTTGCCAGTACTCTGTGTGCAATGCTCTTCAGCTTGTCATTTGATATCAGCTGCAAATTTTCCAACAATACTGAGTTTAGCACATTACAAATTCGAATCTAAAAATATCCCATGAAAAGCATGATATGCTTTGATATATGAGTTTATGCCACAAGAGAAGCTACAACAACAACAATAAACCCAATGTAATCCCACAAGTGGGGTCTGAGGAGGATAGAGTTTATGCAAACCTTACCCCTACCTTGGGAGATAGAGGACGGACCCTCAACTCAATGAAAAGCATGGTATGCTTTCTACATGAGTTTATGCCATAAGAACAACAACAACAAGAACAATAATAAACCCAGCGTAATCCCACAAGTGAGGTCAGGATAGAGTTTATGAAGACCTTACCCCTACCTTGGGACATAGAGAGGTTGTTCCAATTAATCCTCGGCTCAATAAAAAGCATGATATATGAGTTTATGCCACAAGTGCGTAATATATAAAATACAATTACCTGTAAAAGTTCATCAACATTTACTACTAATGCACCAGAGACAGGAGGAATATCAACCCAGTAATTCTTATGAATAACCTGAAGGCCTCCTAAATGATCTTGTAGCAGTACTGTGAGGAAGTCACTGTCTGAATGCTTGCCAGCTCCAAGAGTTAGCTCTGGCTCAGGGCATGCTGGTTAACAATGATACAAAACAGCAAGCCCCTCTGAACAACCAATGTCATTCAGATAGCTCGAGTTGAGGGCAAGAGCTTCAGAGAGTAATTCAAACAAAAAACGACCTAACTTCTTCACTTGCTCTGTGTACTCGATCAGAATATCCCTGCAGTAAAATAAAATAATGTACGTAACAGTTCATTAGACTTTGTGTATTTACTTCTTTCACTTTGATGAGTGAAACACTCTGGCTCTGCTACTGATTACGTTTACAAATGACATTTAGACTATTAAGCCTTGCTATACCTCAAAAATGACTTATTTTTCTTTTTTAGTCTGTTTAAAAAAGAATGATCTCTTTCCTTTTTTGGTAACATTTTAATTTTAGCTCTCCACGTGGCATGTTTAAGGCCACAAGATTAAATAGCAATTTTATACATTTGACATAACTTTAATTTAGGACCACAAAATTCAAAAGTCTTCTTTGTTTTCTTAAACTCGATGTCAAGTCAAACTAGACCATTCTTTTTGGAACGGAGGGAGTAATCAATTTACAACAGAAACACTACAAATCATATTGGAAAAAAGCTTCAAGAACTTTGTTTGAACACCCTGAAAATGCATCTGCTTAACTATTGGGCATAAATTTCAAAATATGGTTGAAATCCGGCAGCGTTTTCACTAAGGATATTCAAAATATAAAGAAATAAACACACGGAGACGCTAGGGGAATTCAACATCTACTATATATACCGTCTAATTTTCAAGTCAACAAGTAAATACCTACAAGCCTCTGGCAATTCATCAGCAGAAGGAGGTTGTGGAGCCATATTACAATAAGTAGTTTCCCTCCAGTTAGCTGATGCAGACTTAAACAGATCAAAATTGCTATTATGCACAACTTTTTTCGATGTATCCCGTGTATACCATTGTTTCTTCACCTCAGTATCGTGCTCGTAAAATCTCCTAACACCATTCAACATTTCTTCCAGAACACTTTGAGGAATTCCATGATTCACCACTTGAAAAAAAACTCACAATTCCGATGCATCGCGTATTTTTTAGATGATTTCCTTATGTTGTATTGGATCTTTACTTATGCCATCCAAATCTATAACAAGACTACAGAATTGATTTTTTTCAGGATTATTTGAAATTACAAATATAACTTTAATTATGTTACTCAATTATTTTATTTTAGTTCGAATGGGATTACATTTTTTATGAATCAAAAACCAAAAGATCCAAACCAAATAATATAAAATCAATCCGAAAAAATCAAATGTACACCAAGAAACAAGTCCTTGTTCTGAATAAGATAAAGCAACAAATTACATAATTAATTTCACTGAAGCACAAACAATTGCACACATAATGAATAAAATTGATGTTCCATTCTACTTAACTGAACCAAAGCAAGCAGATTTCATACATGACATAATTCATATCCTATGCCTACTGTCACAAAAGTTCCTCAAAAGACTTTGCAATAGAACTCCTACATTGCTTGTTTATTTTGATAACCAAGAAATCCTCGAGGCTAATGAGGGCTCAAAACTCGATGGATAATGAGTCCACCTACCTAGTAACAATAATCTTCTCAACCAAATCACAGCAGATAGAAAAACGAAAAATCTTGGAGTCTATGTCGAGCTAAAACATACTGTTAAATCTGCACAAGGTAAGTAATTACATCAATTCTCATACGAACTCTATATTGACTTCACTTTGAAGGCTATGCAGAAAAAGGCAGCTTTTTATTTGTTTAAAGTAACGAAAACTGAAGTAGAGCCAAAAGTTAATTTTGAACATCCTCAAAATGAACCAAATCACAACATCCAAAGGAGGAGAGTTCCAACAGCTAAATCATTAATGTCCAATGATACCAGCATGTATTATGTAGGGCAGTCCTTTGAAGCAGTATGCAATTTGAAACAAAATTTCGAGAACATCTTTTCATTGGATGAAAGCGAGTTAGTATGCTAATTCCTCATCTGCAAATCAACCCTTAGCAATAACTGAAATACATGTTCTCAATGACAAACCAAGGATAAGCAAAACAAATGGTAACTAGTAGTATTCTTTCAAGGATTAAAAAGGTTCCCGACCAGCTTCTGAATCGACAAAATTGGGGTCGTACATCTCATATTCATAATCAGCATCAAGGTCCTCCATTGTTCTGCCAAATACAAAGTGTTTTGTTCCCATGGTTGTAAAAGGCATCAGACCGAATGCTCTGGCAGTTTTTATCTCCCTGGCAATCTTTCTTTGGGCCTTGGCACTAATTCCAGTCTATACATGACCGAAAAGAAAGAATAAGAAACACTTACATATTCAATCGTCAAAAATTAGTCGATGGATTTGATTACAAACCTTGCTCCTCTTGTGGAGAATTCCTGCCTCTGTGATGAAGTTAGCTAGGAATCTCACATTCTGTATTGCAAATTTGTTAAAGGTATAAATCAGATAACTTCGGAAGAGTCAGAACGTTCACAATGGGCCAAAATTACAAGGCAATACTTGGGAGGAAGACACTACTTCTATGTTTATAAGCAACATCCCAGTGCTTGGAACATGATATTCAGCAACAATAAACTAAACAGAGACTTGATGCTAAGAATATCAAATAACCAATATACGTGCTCAAGGGTGTTTCCATGTGCAGACATTGGGGTGCATATGCGGATACATTTTAAAGCCATACATGGTCAAAGTGATGTAGAACAAAGAATACAAACCCTGAAATCAGCTTTGAGCAAAACTTCCTCTGTCGTAGTTTCAAATTCATCCCTTTTTTTGGGCTTGCGAACTCCTGGTTTTCTAAGATCAAGATCCTGCATGATAATAATGAAAAGCTTAGAGGTGGACATGACAGCACCATAGGAAATATAGAGCAAGAGAACATGTTGAGCTATGGCAACAAATTAATGTCATCCATAAGTTTGCTCTTCCAACAGAGAACAAAGCATGAAAACGAGGTGTACTAGGAAATACACACTTAAGAGTATACAATTCTAGCAGGCCCAAACAATTGAATGTTTGATGGAAGCTGTTGAAAGTTGAAACACCAATATGGATACAAGATATACAAAAACCACAGTGAGACATATCCTTATATAGTTACATGGAATTGACACTCAAGATGTTAAAAGCATACAACAAATGGTAGCTCACTACTCATACCTTGAGTTCTTAAGTGTTCCCGGGCCAAAAGGTCATATCTGCTCTGTAAGCATAATCTTCTTTGCCTACTTCATCAGGATCAACCTGAAAATAGCTGGCTGCCTCATTCAGCTTACCATCCATCCCATCTGATAATGTATTAAAACTCTCATCTAGACCATCAAGGATACTAGATCTGTTTCCAGAATTGAATGTGGAGCCCATACTAGATCTATCATAAGACTTTTCAGCGTCGTCAAGCTTTCTGAAAAAGGAGTTTGAACTTGGCCTACTACCCGAACTATCACCAAAAATTCGTCTTTCAAAGTCTTCAGCAGACTCAAATGAGTTGGTGCTTTGCTTATCATCAGAGGCTGTGTAGTGAAGGAAAGTTGTGTCCATTACCAGGGATGTAGATAAAAGAGAAAATGCATATAATGAAAAAGGTGATGATGACCAATGATGAAGAAGCACATAATTACACAATAAAGAAGAATCAGATAAAGTTAGAGCGTCTTAAAGATGAAAATTAGTAATGTCAATTAGGATTGTCCAATATGAAAGGCAGACAATTTGTGAAGGATTAGTGAGCCAGTAAAATATCATCCAAGAGATGCTTGACCATGTTAGAATTATTTCCACTATTCAATCACAGGATGCCGATTGTCATTGTATGTTCAAACATGCTCAGCTATTTAAAACTCCTAAACAACTTCATATTTTTTTTTGAGAAATAACTCCTAAACAGTTTTCTCCTAAAACAGTTTTTTTCCTGAGTGATCTTGGAAGATGTATGAGGAAAACCAATATTGACCAAGGCTCATTTAAGACGCGATTAATCCCTGAAGTTCAAAAGAGTTCAAGGAGGGCATTTCGTATCTCAAGTTGAGCTAAGGAGTGCACAGTTCTACTTAATTCAAACACTAAAAATGAAATTTCTGAACAACAAGAACCGACCGGATCTAAATAGTTTGAGGTCAGCCACCTCCGTTTTCTGGCGTAAAGTCAATAGAAAATTGCTGAACAACGATAATAGGATTCAAAATAAGCTCATAAAACTAAATTTGCACATTTTCAATTAAAGAAACTACAAATTAGCATGATAAAGTAAGGAATTCATTAGAAAATTGAATAAACAGTAGTACCTACCAAAATTCGGAAGTGCAGAAAAAGTCCGATGATGAGATGAATAACGAGATAGGCAAGCGTTGGCAGTCCTTAAGACACCTCGGACAATCTTCATCTTGGTGACGGCAGCGGCGGCAGAGATGGAAAACAGATTAGCTGATTTGGTTCCTATTTGGATAATGGAAGCGTAGAGTGCTGTATATGGGTTTTGAAAATGGGGCTTTGGGCTGTGGATAAGTAAATAATTGGGCTAAATAAACTCAATTTTGAGGGATAAACTCTAATTCTTACTTGAAAATTGCGCGAATACAGCCCAAAGAGTTGCCAACACACTATTTTTCAACATATACATATCTACTTCAAAATAAACTTCATCCAACTTCAAAATAAACTAAATCCAACTTCAAAATAAACGAAAATACGATCAAACAACTAAACAACCTTAACTCTAACTAGTTTTGACTTAATTCCAACAACTAAATCTACCAACTAAATCACATTATTTATTTGAACTTATTTAAGCAACAAAACAACATTAACTTTTAACTAGTTTTGAATTAATTCCACCAACTAAACCACATTATTTATTTGAACTTATTTCAACAATTAAACAACTTTAACTCTAACTAGTTTTGACTTAATTCCAACAACTAAATCCACCAACTAAACAACATTATTTATTTGAACTTATTTAAACAACTAAACAACTTTTTAACTCTAACTAGTTTTACTTAAATCCACCAACTAAACCACATTGTTTATTCAAACTTATTTAAACAACTAAACAATATTAACTCTAACTAGTTTTGAATTAACTCCACCAACTAAACCAAATGATTTATTTGAACTTATTTAAACAACTCATTTCAACAACTAAAAACAGCTTTAACTCTAACTAGTTTTGACTTAATTCCAACAACTAAATTCACCAACTAAGCCACATTATAATTTTTATTTGAATTTATTTAAACAACTAAACAACTTTTTAATTCTAACTAGTTTTGAATTAATTCCACCAACTAAACCACATTGTTTATTTGAACTTATTTAAACAACTAAACAATATTAACTCTAACTAGTTTTGACTTAATTCCAACAACTAAATCCACCAACTAAACCACAACTAGTTTTGCCTTAATTCCAACAACTAAATCCACCAACTAAACCACAACTAGTTTTGACTTAATTCCAACAACTAAATCCACCAACTAAACAACATCATTTTAAATAATGAGTCAAACTAGCTAGGGGTTAATTAAATTTTATTTGAACTTATTTCAACAACTAAACAACATTAACTATAACTACTTTGGAATTAATTCCAACAACTAAATCTACCAACTAATTGGATCAACTAGTGTTGGTACTTATGCTTATCAAACACATTATTCCTAAATTAAAGCTTAGTATCAACACTAGATGGACACAAATCAATCTTGCAAGAAAATCAATTTTGTTATCAATAGGATCAACTAGTGTTGGTACTTATGCTTAACAAATATATTATTTCTAAATTTAAAGCTAAGTGTCAACACTAGATGGACACAAATTGATCTTGCAAGAAAATCAATTTTGTCATCAATAGGATCAACTAGTGTTGGGTACTTATGTTTAACAAACACATTATTCCGAAATTAAAGCTTTAATATCAACACTAGATGGACACAAATCGATTTTGCAAGAAAATCAATTTTGTCATCAATAGAATCAACTAGTGTTGGTACTTATGCCTAACAAACACATTATTCCTAAATTAAAGCTTAGTATCAACTCTAGATGGATACAAATCGATCTTGCAAGAAAATCAATTTTGTCATCAATAAGATCAACTAGTGTTGGTACTTATGCTTAACAAATATATTATTTCTAAATTTAAATTCAAGTGTCAACACTAGATGGACACATTGATTTTGCAAGAAAATCAATTTTGTCATCAATAGGATCAACTAGTGTTGGTACTTACGCTAAACAAATACATTATCACCTAATTTAAAGCTAAGCCAACCCTCAATGGACACAAACAAATTATCACAAAATTAAAGCCAAGTATCAATACTAGATGGACACAAACACATCATAGAAAACAATTGTACTTGAACTTTAGAAATTTAAACACATCATAAGTAACGAATACTGTCTTATTGATTAAAGGTCTCTTTTTTTATGGGAGCATGCTGAAATTAGTTTCTGAAATGTTGTGTGCTCAAGGAGGTCAGAAGTTGAGTCCTTATCTATGTGCGCATGTTAGTGGTTTCCATACTTCAAAGGTAAAATGGTTTGACTTGATGCTACTACTTCATGCAGCCTTTCTATGTTCATATGTGCATACATAACATTGGCAGGAGTGACTGAATGTTCTTGCTTCTGCCTTATTGACTTGAATGGTTCTCCAATAGGACATGGCTATTTATACCTAAGCTCCACTTGTTAATTCTGAGGTTTCTTGTTTGTTTTATCCAGTGGTGTGTTTGTATATCTTTCAAACAAAGACGGTCTTACGTAAAATAAATGCAGAAGAGTGCTCACTAACTTCCATACAACTGACTCTTGGGTAAGATGACTGATGAATGGCACAAATTACTTGGGAATCAGTATGTCTTCTTGTTTCCATACAAAGATTGTTGGACTGAACTCTATTGTTTCAGAGTGTCAGTTTCATATTGAGATAAAGGCTCCAGTGAGTCACGAGTTAATTTTTCTGTAGAGAGTCTAGACTTCTAATAAATCTACATTCACAGACATTGTTTCTCCTTCCATCCCAAGTTTGATTATCTAGTTTTGCCAGTCTCATATAACTAGAGCTTAAATAAATCTGAATAGTTTTAGAGTTCTAATATTAGAGTTATTTACAGACGTGTTTGAGAAATTGTTGGACACTACGTAAACTTCAATTTAGCTTTATTACAAGTACTGTTATGTATGTATGATGATTAATCAAATACCTGGATTACTAGAACTTCGCCGAAGAGGAGAGGAATGTAGATGCGAGGGTCTCGCTGTTGTTGTTGCCGTCTTCGATGGGGTTCGCATGAGTTGGCTGCTCGCCGCTCGCTGGTCAGAGCAGCTGGAGCTGCTGTTTGTTGTTTTCTTCCTCACTGGAGCGGAGGAGAAGAGAGAAAGAGGCTCGCCGGTCGGAGCTGGTCCTCGCGCTGCTTCTGGCCGGCGCGGCTTTCGCTTGCTGGCGAGAAGAACGGATCGGAGGCGCCGCCCGGTTTCAAGCTGGTTTTCGCGGCTGCTCGCTGGCCAGCGCCGTTCGCTGCTTCGCCTGAGCTGCTAGGAGAATAGAGGAGAGGGAGAGATAGGGGAGGAGGAGATGAGAGGAAGATGAAGACAGAAGGATGGCTTAGGGTTTTGGTTCTGTTGGTTTAAAATAGATAAGAATGAAGATTTAATCTCAGTCTTTTGTTTGAATGATATGGACGATCAAGATTTGATCTTGTAGTTGATTTGGATGAATGAATGGCTGAGATTAAAGGATGGGGCTTTTGAGAATTGAATTGAATCAGATAGGCTATAATTGAAATAAGCAATGGCCATAATTGACATGAAATTGAATATGAAAGGCTGGAGTTGAAATAGAATTGGATAGGAAGAGGGCTATGAATTAAACAAATTGAACAAAGGAGGTTATGATTTAAATGATTTAAGCAGAGATTAGGGAAATGCTATTCAATTAATAAAATACTACATATATTAAAGTATTTTCATATAAATTAAACACACCTAAATTTAAAAACATTTAAATAAAGTAGTTATTTCGAGTTTAACTATCGATAAATATAATAATTTAATAATAATAATTGATAATTTTGTAAATTAGCGATACTATAATACATAAATTTAGACAAAATCGATTAAGATTTTAAAACTCGTAATATGTTTTAAAAATACGTATCTAATCGAATAAGTCAGTCAAAATTGGGTGTCAACAATATATATATATATATGCCTCCTAACTATATAAATTTAATTTTATTGATCAACAGAAGTTTATCAATATCAAATTTAATATATAAATCTCCTTAAATTGATCATTGGTATTTCTTTAATTGATAATATATTTCATATCTGAAACATTAATATATAAGATTTGATTTGTTAAACTACTCGACGAGTATATAATCAACATATTTCATACTCCAATGAATTATCCTTTACGTGTCAGTGTCTACGGTATGATCACTACACTTGATATCCATTCAAGATCGAACGTAAATATCTTGATAGAACTTGATTTGTACAGTACTTTACGATGTTCTATTGTCTATTTCATAAAATTTAGTATCATGCACAATAGTAAAATTATGATTAATAGGAATATTTTAAACAAATCGACCTCCAGATGTCACTTTTATTAAAAGTAATTAGATTAAATAAAAAATACCGACCTCATGAGGTCGGTATCACATTAAATTGTAAGATAAATAAAAAGTAGTCATGTTAATTAAATAATACTGACGTAAGGAAGTCGGTATTTTATATTAATTTATTTTTGAACTTATATAAAATGGTCATC
This sequence comes from Solanum stenotomum, assembly GCF_019186545.1. NCBI lineage: Eukaryota > Viridiplantae > Streptophyta > Magnoliopsida > Solanales > Solanaceae > Solanum > Solanum stenotomum. Next base: position 20,079,819 of record NC_064289.1, on the reverse strand, counting down.
CGGAGGACGATTTAGTTAAAGTTAATTGAAAATATTAATTTATTAATTTTCTAGAAGTCACTATATAACTATTTTAATGAAAATTAATTTAATTACATACTATTTAATTTTACTGACTTCTGAAAGTCGGTATTATAATTCTTTTGTTTTTTATTTTACACAAAACCGTCCTCCGGAAGACGATTTAAATAAAATTAATTCAAAATATTTCTCAATTTTGTTTTTTATATTTAATTGAGAAAAAATAAAATAGTGTTATTTATTGATATATTAATACCGACATCAAGAGGTCAGTTTTTATTGTAATTCATTCTTTTTGGGAAAAATTCCGACCTCCAGAGGTCGGTATTTGATTTTCCCGCTTTATTTTTCATACAAACCGACTCCTTGTAGTCGGTTTTCTAAAGTTTTTTTATTCTTTTTAACAATACCGACCTTCGGAGGTCAGAAATTACCGACTTCTATTTGAGGTCGATAATTTTTAGGTCGGTATTTACTGTCTTTTTAGTAGTGGAACAAGTGACGACCATAATGAAGCAAGTACATAGTTAGTCAACAATATCAAGAACACATGAGGACTTAGACCCCCACACCACGCTCTTTTGGAAAATAAATTCTTTGAGATTGAGTGTATTAAGTTATATTAATATGCTTCCCTTTAATGTTATTTTAATAAATATGAATCAAATAGTAAAGGGCCAAGTGGATAGCCCATTTGATTGCCTCCCGAAAGTGAACCCCTACTTATTTTGAGCATGTTCGAGGCCACTACAAGTGTTGTTCTTCTATCCACATATCGTAATATTACAAGGTGAGACTTGGGGAAATATGATGATATTGAAAAAGTTAGGACAAATTAGGAATTAATTTGGATTGGCGGCGAGTCATGATTTGTAATAATAATTTTCTAAGGTAAGAAAAGTATGACAAACCATTTTGGTAAAAAAGATAGAGTAACTATAATAAGATAGTGCAATAATCCAAGTACTAGAGATAATAGAATGTAATAGAAATCAGAGGACAAAAATTACTGGAGAAATACTACTACTACTATTAATGAAGGATAAACAAGACGACACTCTACTACTACTAACATCTTACCGTAATTTGTGTCATCTACAACCTCATATCTAAAGTCATGCATCTGATGTGAATTTATGTTTTCTTAGGGTCTTCATGTTGGGTTATGAAGGTGATAAGAACGTTATGCGAAAACTTACAATTGCAAATCATATGATCAATAAATGAGACAACAAAAACTTATACTAAAAAACATAATATTATTATACGAAAACTAATATAAAAGAAAAATATTAGAACTATTGAGAGAATATATCTCCCTATAAACTAAACTCTTAAATGTCTACATTGTGGATGTTCTTGTGTTATGCTATGAGAATAGAGACCTTCAAATTTTTCATCTAAAAAAAGAATAAACCAAATATGAAAAAATAAAAATAAAAAATTTCATGAAAAGTAAAAACACTTATGGTAATGTTTTGTCTTTTCTTATAAACTTCAAATAACGTAAGAAAATCAGATAAAACCCTAACACTTCACTCTTCAATGCATGTTCATTGTTTGTCTACTTGAGACTTCACTTGTATAGTAAACTCTCATGTTTAAGTAGGCCATAATGAGTAGAATCCAAATCAAAATAACAGTAGACACACTTGTATGTCTTAATTCAGTACAATAGTTACATATATAACTGATTGTAGGATCTAACAGTTACAGACTAACAAATGTTTCATATCCTAAAATCTGACAAAGCAGATTTCCCTCCTATCCCTGTTGCATTATAATGATCTGCATAGTCCTTCACACTAGTTTCCCTATACCTCGCGGGATTATCTTCTGATAACAACTCCTTAATTGGTCCATAAACTCTTGATGATAACGAATGACCCGTGGTAAAGAAACTGGCCATCGATACTCTTGGACCAACACGGCTTGCCAGTACTCTGTGTGCAATGCTCTTCAACTTGTCATTTGATATGAGCTGCAAATTTTCTAACAAAACTGAGTTTAGCACATTTCAAATTCAAATCTAAAAATATCCCAATTTTTTAATCATTTCTAAGAAACCTGCCACAAGAGCACCATCACCACCACCAACAACAACAAAAACATTGTAATGGCCACAATTGGATCTGGGGAGGATAGAGTGTATGCGGACAACGAACTTTACTTTTTCCTTGAGAGGTAGAAATATTGTTTTTGATAAATCCTTGCCTCAATGAAGAGCATGATATACTATGATATATGAGTTTATGCCACAAGATTAACAACAACAATGATAATAAGCCCAATGTAATTTCACAAGTGGAGTCTGAGGAGGATAGAGTTTATGCAGAACTTACCCCTACCTTAGGAGGTAGAGGAGGTTGTTTCTGATAAACCCTCAACTCAATGAAAAACATGATATGCTTTCTATATGAGTTTATGCCACAAGAGCAACAACAACAAGAACAATAATAAACCCAACGTGATCCCACAAGTGAGGTCAGAATAGAGTTTATGCAGACCTTACCCCTACCTTGGGAGGTAAAAAGGTTGTTTCCAATTAATCCTCGGCTCAATAAAAAACATGATATATGAGTTTATGCCACAAGTGCGTAATATATAAAATACAATTACCTGTAAAAGTTCACCAACATTTACTACTAGTGCACCAGAGACAGGAGGAATATCAACCCAGTAATTCTTATGAAGAACCTGAAGGCCTCCTAAATGATCTTGTAGCAGTACTGTGAGGAAGTCACTGTCTGAATGCTTGCCAGCTCCAAGAGTTAACTCTGGCTCAGGGCATGCTGGATAACAATGATACAAAACAGCAAGCCCCTCTGAACAACCAATGTCATTCAGATAGCTCGGGTTGAGACCAAGCGCTTCAGAGAGTAATTCAAACAAAGAACGACCTAGCTTCTTCACTTGTTCCGTGTACTCAATCAGAATATCCCTGCAGGAAAATAAAATAATGTAACAGTTCATAAGACTTTGTGTTACTTCTTTCACTCTCATCACTGAAAACTCTGGCCCTACTAACAAATGACATTTAGACTATTAAGCCTTGCTATACCTCAAGAGAAGTTCCAATTTTCCCCACAGAAGTATATACTCTCTGTTTAAAAAAAAATGATCTCTTTCCTTTTTCGGTAACATTTTAATTTCATCTTTTCGAGTGGCATGTTTAAGGTCACAAGCTTAAAGGGCAATTTTGTACATTCGATATAACTTTAATTTAGGACCACAAGATTTAAAAGTCTTCTTTATTTTTCTTAAACTTCGTGTCAAGTCAAACTAGATCACTCTTTTTGGAACGGAGGGAGTATTACAATTTACAACAGAAACACTACAAATCATATTGGGAAGAAAGCTTCAAGAACTTTGTTTGAACACCCTGAAAATGCATCTACTTAACTTTTGGGGATAAATTTCAAAATATAGTTGAAATCTGCCAGCATTTTCAGTAAGGATATTCAAAATATAAATAAATAAACACACGAATACGCTAGAAAAATTCAACATCTACTATATATACTTGCAAGCGTCTGGCAATTCATCAGCAGAAGGAGGGAATGGAGCCATATTACAATAAGTAGTATCCCTCCAGTTAGCTGATGCAGACTTAAACAGATCAAAATTGCTATTATACACAACTTTTTTCGAGGTATCCCGCGTGTACCATTGTTTCTTCACCTCAGTATCTTGCTCATAGAATCTCCTAACACCATTCAACATTTCTTCCAAAACACTTTGAGGAATTCCATGATTCACCACTTGAAAAAAACCCCACACTTCCGATGCATCGCGTATTTTTTCGATGATTTCCTTATGTTGAGTTGGATCTTTACTTATGCCATCTAAGTCTATAACAGGAATACTGAATTGATTCTTTTCAGGATCATTTGAATATGCATCTTGTGGTGTGTAGAAAATTTTTGGTACTTTTTTAACTCCTGCATCAACTAGTCCTTTAACACCAGCTTGTGTGTTATCAAAAGCTATTAATTCACTTCTTCTGTCATAGCTATGTTCATTTTTGAGAACCATTTTTTTTTTCTGCTAGAGAAATTAAAGCTTGAGGAGAAGAAATGAAATACTCCAACTAACTAAATGACAAGAGTTTTTTTTTTAAAATTGTATATTTCTATTATATAGAAAGGTGAACTGAAGAGAGGGCGACCAAGGGCATTTTTGTCAACCAAAACAAATTTCAAGCTTAGTTTAATTGTACCTTGTGCATAAAGTATTAAAATTTTCAAAAAAATCAATCAAAATTTATGTAATTCTCAATGTATCCACCACTAAGTCAATAGTTGTGGATTCTAATGGCCACACGTGTACCAATACATTGGGAGGAGTAACAGAAATTATTGCAAAGCTACATGGACCTCATTTATTGATTTACTTCAAAAGCCTGTACATACAAGCTGATACATTTTTAAAAAAAATCTTTTTTATTTTTGAACGTATAATTTTTAATGAGATTTTTTCATACCAAAAATTCAAATTTGAGGGCTTTAAATCATTTCCTTTGTTAGTGTGGTTTGGTCATGAAAAAATACTGTTTATTTTATTTTAAAAAATTATAGTTGAAGTTGTGTTTGGTTAAATTTTATGCAAAAATTATTTCGAATTTAAATATACTTTTTCTAAAGGCATAATACATAAATATGTCATTTAATTTGGTTTCATCTAACATCTATGTCCTTCAATTTTACATGTTCATAAGTAGACACGTAATCTTGTATAAAATTGAACAAGTTGACACTTGTGTTCTACTTGACGTCCTACATGACAATATAATTCACGTCCTATGCGATATTTTATGTGGCTCCTACGTGTGTTATTTCCCGTAGGACGCGTTCTTCTACTTCTTCAACTTTATAAAATTTTAAGTGCTTACTTGTGCACACCCTAAGTTGAATGTCATAGATGTCAGACAAAGTCAAGTTAAAAGATATATTTATATATTAGGTTTTTCTAAATATGGTTTATATTCCTCAGTTTCTAAAAATTACTTGACAAATTTAACCTGAGACATACAACCAAATTGCACTAAATAAAATAATATCTCAAAATAGATAGTTGTATAATGTCATAGATTAGATCTCACATAAGAACTACCACATACTATTACAAAAAAAAAAAAACACTTTATTTAATTTTTTTGAAGTTGAACTTGTGTTAAGCTATTGATTTTGCAAATAATATTTGATTATTTGAATGTGTTTTTTAAAAAATGGGGTCATTTTTATAAGAATAAATAATTTGTGATAAAAATTTGAAAAGGATAATATAGTTAGGGGCCGTTTGGTTATTGGTTACAGTTATGCATGGTTTAGTTATGCATGATTTAGTTATGTGGTATCAGTTATGCAAGTATTAGTTATGTAGAGATTACAACAATACATAAATTATTAATTACTGAATATATTATTTACAATTAATAAGCAAGCAAATAGTATAATTTCTCCAAAAAAAAATAAAGAAAGAAATCTTATTTATACTTAAGTGGAATTTCTATTTTTTTTTTCTCTAAAAACATAACTCTTTATGTGTTTTGAGATTATTACTCAAAAATCTTTCTCTTAAAAGAGATGGTACTCAAACTGCTCAAAACTCTTTTGGAGATCTTAGTTTCCTCTCATCTTAAATGTAAAAACATTTACTCTTGGGAATACTTAGTTCCAATATATCATTTTAAAGAAAATGAACTCAGTTCTACTCTTCCTCAACTCATATGCTCAAGTCTTAAAACAAATTTAAAAAAAGTTTGCAAAAGACTTCTTAAAATAGGGTTCATGCCAAATTATGAACATGAATGACTCAATTCAAGGACTCAATGATACCTCTCATTTCAAGATTGTTCAACACATAGGGTTCATGTGGAATTATGGGCATAAAATGCTCAACTCAAGGACCTTCATGAGTAACATGTAGTAGCCCTATGAGTAGGAATATAATCCCTAAATGATTAGGAACTCAATACTCAAGACTTAGAACTTGAAGATACTCCTCCTCTCAAAGATACTCAACTTATGAAGTTCATGCGAAATTTATAGGCATAAACGACTCAACTCGAGGGTCGAATTAACAATATGGAATTCATGTATATGATTCTTCGCATTCTCATACTTACTTCCTCAAAACTTAGCTCAAATCAATAGTTGATCTCAAAGGATTCACAATTGAACTCAAAGATTTTCTTGAACTCGACTCTTAGCTCTTTCTTGAATTTGAATTTTGAATTATGAATTCAAGAGTTATGATTAATGATAGTGTAGACTCATGAATACATATTCATCATTCTCATACTCACTTACTCGAGTCTTGAAACAAGTTATTAGAAATTATAGAAGACTCCTCAAAAGACTCAAAGGGACTTTCTCAAAAGACTCGAAAGAACTCTCAAGACTTAGCTCTTAGCTCTACCTTGAATTTGAATTATGAATTCAAGGTTATTATTTGTGGTAGGAAAGATATCGTAATGATTAAATGAGTTTTAGATAGTTAATCATGAGAAACGATCAAGAAAACACTGTCTGGGAGCAAGTCCACGACGCGGAAATACATTTTAATATTTGATCGCGAAATAATATATTTAAGATTGTAATATTAGGCCCATTAACAGGCCCTTTCATATCTAGTATATATATAAAGTGAAAGCATGGGTCATTTTTTAGGTGGATGTGTGAACTATACTCTTGTACCAATTTGTACAAATCACTTTATCTTTTAGTCGGTTTAAATTTGTCTTTTACGGAAAATGGTCAAAAATAGTAGGAGTATTTTTGAAATATACTACTCCCTCCGCCCATCTTTACTTGTTTATTATAATAAAAATAATTATTCAACAATATTTGTTTAATTTAAAAAATCAAGAAATAATTTATTTTTTTGTGTCTATTTTACTCTTGTTATTAAATACTATTCAATATTAAATACATTTTCTAAAAGCATAAAGTTTAATATATTCAAGGAGTAATATAATTCAATATTATTATCCCAATTATTTATTATTTTTAAGGTGTATATCAAATCAATAGTGTCCAACTATAATTGGACAAAGAAAATATTAATTAAGATATTTTTATTCATTTTCACATGGTTTATATTTTTACTCTTCTATCTTTTTTTTTTATTAATTGACTATTTTGAAAAGTAAGCGAAAAAAGTTTTACGCGTTGCATTCTCTATTAAATTGTACTCTCCATTCTCAAAAACCCCATCTTTCTTCACCCAACCTTGTAGTCCTCATCCCCCTCCCACAAATCCACTCCACCTTTAATAATATATATCTAAATTATACATAAATAACTTCAAAATTATATTTTTTTGTTGTATCAAACATAAAAAGAAAAAAGAAAACGAAGTACATATAAAATTTAGCTTAAAACTATGGAGGCTTGACCCAAAGCTAACATATCACATTATTCACACTATGTGTAAAGTATTTTTAGATTATTTTAGTCCAAATATTGATATTTGAGCCAATAATTTGGTGAAACGAGTATTAAAATGACATATCGATGGCATGAGCCCCGCCTTGGTGCCTTCGCTCATATACGCTATGAGATAATTTACTATTTTTATCTGTTAGCTTAACTTTGAGACACGTATACAATAATGAAACGGTGGATTTTAATGACTATAATACTCGATTATGTGGACAGTAAACAGTTAATCTATGCATAATGTATGAGCCCATGAGGTCATAGATAAGGTAAAAGGCTTAAGTCATTTATAACCACTTAAAGTTGTCATCATATTTCATTTGAACACCTCAATTAAGACTTGTACCTATTGAATATTTTTACCATTTCGAATTGATACCTATTTGACATTTTTTTGACAATCATCCAAACTATTAAGTGTGTAAGTTACACTTGTGATGACATGGCACAAGGACGAATCAAATTATGACATGTGTCATTTGGATCCAAAAAAATTATTTAAAAATATATTTTAAATGATAAATGTAAAATAAAATTTTGTACCCCTAAAAATATCCACCCACCCACCTAAACCTTCCCACGTTACCCATCAGAATTTAGTCTCCCCGGCATCGTCTTTTTTACTTTTTTTTTTCTTCTTCTTCTTCTTTATCATAAATAAATTAACAATGGTAGATTATTTAGATTCAAAATTTTAAAAAACTTTAATAGTTACATTGTTGCCAATCCACCCAAATTCTTCCCCTTCTACCCGTCAGAACAACCACTCTTTTCTTCTTCTTTTTCTTCTTTATAATAAACGGATCAACAATGGCAAAATACCCATTTTCTTTCATTTGAATACCATCAAAACTTTCTATTCGTTACCTTTATCTTTTTCTCATTAGTACTCATTAATCACAATTACAATAGATAATAACAAATTTTTGCCTGAAAAAATCAATTCATATTTTTTCCATCGAAATAAATGGATGTTTGCCAGAATATTGAAGATGTAGATCTACATAAAAAAGAGAGGAAAAAAACAGCAGAAGAAGAAGAAGAAGAAGAACGGGAAAGGGTGAGAGAAAGAGAGATGGAGGGGGTGGGGTGTGGGGTGCGCTTGTGTAAAAACAATTATGAAGATGGTGAATGAGAATAGCACAGGGGTGTAATTTTGGGCTGGGGAAGAAGACTACATTTTCAAAAAATTAATATTTTTTTTCCCTTTTCATTACTTTTGGTATATAAGTTAGAAAAAAAAATAATATTAATTTCAATAGCTTTACGCACCTAAAGAGAGTGTAGCACACGTTTTTTGACATGTCAACATTTTGTGTCTAATAGAAATGACTTTTGAACAAATAAAGTGTTGAATAGACACAAAGATAAGTTGAGGTGTTCAAATAAAATATGCGGATAACTTTATGGGGTTGCATATGACTTAAGCCTAATGTAAAACTTAGAGTAAGAGATGTTTGGAGGTGTAAAGAATAAAAAATGTGATGTATGAGGTACAACCTATACTTTTTTCGTTTGATAGAATGTATTAGAAGAAATAATGCATGTATTAATTTTGTGTTTAGTAGTATTTTGTTTGATATATTTTTTCAATATATGTATAATTAATGCTTACACTCTATTAAGTATTGAAGACTATATTAACATGGAAATTCATGATATTAATAATGCAAGAAGATTTAATGCATAAATTAACATGGTTAAAAACTCAATTGCCTCTTAAAACCCTTTTTTTTTTATATCTTTTTCACCATATTTGTAGAGGGTATCTTTATAAATAAATATTTTTTTAAAAAACTATGTAATGCATGTTATTTTTAATACACCAAATCAAACAACACATAAAAAGAGGAACTTTCACATATAGTAAACATAAAAATCAGATTTGTATATTATAACTATAGTTTGCATAATTGCGCTCCATAACAAATTTTATGTTTGCTATGAAGCTTTTGATTTGTATAATTCACTAGAGACATCCAATTTTATACAAATTGTTCAGTTTTGTATAAATTCATTTATACATTATAATTTGTATAGTAAGAATTGTATTTGTATAATCATAAGTGTATAAGACAAAATTATATGTATTTGTATTTGTATATACACTTTTCTCTCGCTTTATACAAATACAAACGCATTTTATACATTTGTATACCGAATGGTAATTGTATATCGAAAATGACTAATTGTATATCTAACCAGATGGCAAAAAAAGGGATGTTTGCTGTGAATTATAAATAAAATAAACTATGATTATAACATTTAATTTGAATTAATAGTTTGTTATTTCATACAATTTTTCCTAAAAAAAAATATAATCATTATTAATACATTCTATTTAACATTATTTTTATATATCCTACCAAATTGACGCCTTTTTGGAAAAAAAAATGTGTAGACTTAACCTTGACCGATAATATTATGTTATATTAAAAGTATAGTTGAATTGTTATAATCTACCCATAGGCAGACCAACATGCAATTAGCAGGATAAGAAAAGAAGGATTCCCATATCCTTCAAATATTAGGAGTCCCTCAAAGCTAGATATTTCATTTGTAAATGACATATATATCTCGACTTAATTTCACATGACAAAATAATAAAAGGGAGCTAAATAAGTAGCAAATTGTTATACCTCCGCGAGTCTATTTGGTATTGCTGCTAAAAACTTTTTATTTTTAAAAGTATTTATTTAAGATAGCTTTTCAAAAAAAAGCTTTTGAAAAAGAAAACAATTTTTGTTTGACAAACTCATTTGAATGATGCTTTTGATAAGTAAATTGTGTTTGACTAATCTTTTGTAAAAAGTGTTTTTGAGAGTCAAAATATGAAAATAAGGCAAATAACAATGTATTTTTAATATTAAGATTAATTTATCGAGATAAACTATTTTAAATATCTATTACATTTTTTTAATTACATTAAAATGTACATAGTCAAAATTTTCAATTAATATTATAAATAAATAAATAAATAAAATATTAAAATAAAGAAATACCCTTCATATTTTCAATCCTACAAAAATATTGGTGTTACCTTTATTTCTAATTTTTTAAAATAATATGTACAATAATATATAAAATATAAAATAATAATATATAAACATAAAAAAAAATTATTTGTATGAAAATAAAAATAAAAATTCTTGAATGAAACTTAACCAAACTTATAAGATATGCTAATTGATTAATAAGGAATGTATTGTTAAATATGTATATATAGAAGAGATATTTTAGTCTTCAATTTTTATTTTTTTTTATTTCTGCTTTCTTTTAAGTAGCAAACTTTTTTAGCTTCTTCTCAATAGCAGAATAACTATTTTTGCTTCTATCTAAAAACAATTTTAAGGATTTATCAAATATTTTTTTTTTAAAAATATTATTTAGAAAAAAACACTTTTAACTCCCAACGGCAATGTCAAAGTACTTGAAATCCCAGTGTGTGTTGTCACATGATTAGACAAAATTTTGAACTTTAATTAAATGTCTTTGTAGCTTGCGCAGTGCCCACCATCCATCGAATATCCAACCCAAAGAGCTTTGGCACGGTCCTCCACTATTGAAGCAAAATTATATCAACATCGACTACTTTCTCCGTTTTTATTTATATATTACAATTTGTCTCCTAGATGTAAGTTTACTATTCTACCTTTATTTAATTTTTTTAAAGTTAACTTTTCAATTAATGAATAGGAATTAGTTTATTTTAATTAATTAATTTGATCAATGAACATGAATTATTAACTTAATTTTTTTATATTGATCAAATATATATTTTCAATGCTAATAATTCACAAGAGTAAAACAGGAAGAATATTATAATTTATGCATTGATTGTATAAAAAAATAAATATTATAGATCAATAATTTATAATAAAAATGACATATAAAAAAGAACTGAGTATCATTTTTTTCGTTCTCTTACATCTAGGAGACAAATTGCGTGCATCGCATGCCGGGGCAGCTTTATGCATTTAAAAATAAGGTATTTGCCTTCAAAATTTGAAGGTTTCATTTTTTTTTATTAATAATAAGAATATTATAGGTACATATTCTTAAAAAATAAAAAATTGTATCACTCGTTTCATTCTTAAGTTAATATTATAAGATTCAAAAGTCTTCTTTATTTTCTTATTAAATTTCAAATTCTATGTCAAATAAAAAAATACAACAAATTAAAGGAG
>NC_064289.1:19961223-20068159 GCF_019186545.1 Solanum stenotomum | reverse complement strand
GGGGAGTATTATTTATAGAAAAAGTAATTTAATTTTTTCATCTAAAAGAAAGAAACAATTTTACATCTCAAAAAATAATTTTAAAAAATATATTAACTACTTTTGCATCTTAATTTTTTTGCTTTAAGAAAATATAATAGACTTTAAATTAAAAAGTATTATTATTATTCAGAAATTAAAGACCTCTTGTTCATTTTTGGCTTTAGAATACTAAAGTAATTGAGCCACATGTTACCTTGAAGGGCTTATTTATTTATAAGATGCAGATTCAATATTTAAACCTTATTGTATTTGAGTTTAAAATTCTTTCATAATTCATTTGACTTCATTATTGAATTCAAACCTTATGCATTTGAGTTTGAAATTCTTTCATAATTCATTTGACTTTATTATTGAATTCTAATTCAATTCATTATTAGAATCCGACCTAAATAAAGCTACAATAAGCTCTATTCCCTACTTGCTAACAAAACCTTATTGCTAATAACTAAGGGCCAACGTAAATATTGATATTTTTAAATCTCTCTTCTAATTAAATAATAAAATAAATGAATCAAGAAACACATAGTAATAGAAATTGATCAAACTCATGTCACATGCTAAGTTTTATTATTTTAGAATATATAAAGACAAAAAAAAAGGACGTGACATGTTCATGTGAGGCACGTTATCATTGAATGCCTCTACAAATAAAAGTTGGCAAAATTAGTTGGATTTGTGAATAGAAAATTATGTAATTGATCAGGGATTTCTTTGTGATGAAGAAATTAACTAATATCCAATCTTCTTTTCTCAACACTCTTTTTAATTTATTTATTAAAATGTAAATTGAACTCTTTTTGAAACTTTTTGCTCTTCTTTTCTCAATAGTAATATACAAACAATTAATTCATTGATAAATACAATGTTGTTGTAAATAATGTATGTTTATGGATCATATTATAAATTATATAAGTTAAGGGCCCACTTTACTGTTGGAGGCTAACTCCTCTAAGTAATTCTTTCCCTATAAAAGGGTAGTTACCCAGCAACAATACATATATAGAAAGTGGGAAATTAATCCTTGGCTTCTTTCTACAGCTACTGCTTCTTCCTCTCCTTTTCTTCTTTTATTTCAATATTTTATTTTATAACACGTTATCAGCACGAAACTCTAATTTTCTTCAAATATTTCAGATATAATAAACACATCTCTTATATATTTTTATTTACATGCTAGTTCTTTCTTATTTATTTATTTATTTATTTATTTTAGTTAAATTAACTTGATGATCTTTATTTGGTATATCTAACTCTATTATTATTTAGTGAGTTATATTAGTTTTAGTAAGTATATAATATTCTCTCAACTACTCTTATAAAATAATACTGCCACCATAATTTATTTCTTGAACGTCCTAAGATACTACATAAAGTTTTATTTATGCATGTTATTATTATAGCTAATTTTTTTTTATGTACCTAGCAATAAAAATATTATTTATGTATTTTTATATTGCTGATTTTATTTATGCGTTTCTATATTGCTGACAATGTACCTTAAATTCATATGCTTCTTTCCGTAATTTTTTTTTTTTATCAACAATCCCTTTTAGTTTTACATGGAAATATTCAAGAATTTATGTTAAATAGTATATGTAAAATTAATTACACAGTGACACCAACGAATTACTAAAATTATTAGTGTTTACAAATTTTGTTTCATAAGTATGAACTAGTAATTGATTAACAATATTTTACGCCACTTTCAAAGAGATCTTTTAATGATATTTCTACACACATTTATATGCTGAAAATAATTGTGACCAACTTATTTTTATATGAGCATACCTTAAGAATTTATTCATATGTATTTGCTTCAGAAATTTGGTCTTAATAGAATTTATTATTTCTAACTCATCTTTCTTTTTAGTTTTGTTCATATCAAATCTATCAAAGCTTGAGTTTGTGGCACTTGACATTACTGGAAAAAAATATTTGTCATGGGTCCTTGATGCTGAAATTCACCTTGACCTAAAGGTCTTGGTGATACTATTAAACAAGAAAATAAAGCATCAAGTCAGGATAAAGCGAATGCCATGATTTTTCTCCGACATCATCTTCATGAGGGATTAAAAATTGAATATTTAACTGTGAAAGACCCTCTTGAATTATGGATTAATTTGAAGGATCGGTATTGTAAAACCCTGAAATTTTTTTGAGCTAAGACTCGAACCGTTCTTCGTAGTGAGTGAAAATTTACCAAGGAATTAAAAATTTCTTAAGTGTTAAGGTCACTAGATGTATCAACTTGATTTCCAAAGAGAATTAAATTGGAAATAGCAAAATCTCAAATTTTGCAAGTTAAACTAAGTATGAGTTTTGGGTTGATTTCAAATGACCCTAACTCCTAGCTTAGGATGATTTAGGTGTGCTACCAGATACCGTAGGAAATACCTTTGAATTATCTTTCCAACGCCACCGAGTTTTCTCAGTTTTGAGCTCGTATGAGGGAGATATGTCCATTCGAAGTTGGGTTGTCTAGATAAGAAAAGTCAAAACTGAATTTTAGAGGGGTATCTTGGTAAAACCTTACCCAATCAGAGTTAATTCATTTTTAGTAATATTTTAGGGGTTTAATCTGATTAGGTTTAGTTTTATAATCCTAAAATTAGCCTAGGGTTTCAGTTGAGAGTTCAAGAAGAGAAAATAAGAGAAAATAAGGAGAAAAAAGGAGATGATCAAAGCGTTCGTCGAGAGTCTTGCGTTTTGTTACGAATTTTTGCCATGGGTTTAATCCTTAAGAGGTATGTAAGCTTCCATAGTGTTGGGTTAGTTCACCCACACTCCAATCATGTTATTTTCAGCGAAATTTCATTCTTGAAGTTGAAAGATTAAAGTTCTTGATAGGTGTTCTTGAAGTTCATTCTAAATCTTATTGTGTTGGGGTTTTGATGATTTCTTGAGATGAAATTTAGTAATTTGAGTGTTGTTTTCAGTATATTAGAGTGTACTTATGTTAAGTAATCGAATCCAAGTGATTGGGGAAGAAATCGTTCGATTCTAGGCGAGTTAGGGTGAGAAAACGAGCAAAGAAAATTCGTCGGATTTTCTAGGTTTAGGCAGGGCGCGATGCGCCAGCCAGAGCGCCCCAAACCCTCCTCTGAAGTTTAGGGGCTGGCACCCCGCGCCACCCATAGCGCTAGGGTCGCCTGCCCTATCCAATTTGTCGTCGGTTGCTCCGTTTGAGTTCGTTTAAAGTACACCTTCACTCTTTTTTGATTCTAACTGCTCTAAGCTACTTCTAAACGCCTAGAAAACATTCATAACATGATCGTAACCTTGAATTCATAATTCAAATTCAAGGTAAAGTTAGGAGTTAGGTCTTGAGAGTTCCTCCGATCATTTTGAGAGAGTCCCTTTGAGTCCTTTTGTGGAGTCTTCTACAACTTCTAGTAACTTGTTTCAAGAGTCAGGTAAGTGAGCATGAGAGTGAGGAGAATGTATTCATGAGTCTAATTTTTCATCATGAGATCTTTCATATCATGAACCATAACTCTTGAATTCATAATTCACATTCAAGAGAGAGTTAAGAGTAGAGTTCAAAGAAGTCTTTGAGTTCAATTGTGAATCCTTTGAGATCCATCATCAATTTGAGTTAAGTTTTGAGTAAGTAAGTATGAGAATGAGAAGATTTGTATCATGAGTTCCATAATGTTACGTAGACCTACGAGTCAAGTCGTTGATGCCTATAAATTCCGCATGAACTCTATGAGTTGGGTATCTTTGAGAGAAGTAGTATCTTCCAGTTCTAAGTCTTGAGTATTGAGTTTCAAATCCCTTTAAGATTATAATCCTAATCATGGGACTACTACCTATTACCCATGAAGTCTATGAGTTGAGTTGTTCATGCCTATAATTTCGCATGAACATTATAAGTTGAACAATCTTGAGATGAGAAGTATCTTTGAGTCCTTGAGTTGAGTAGTTCATGCTCATAATTCCATATGAACTCTCTGAGTTGAGCATTCTTGAAATTAGTAGTATCATTGAAGTTCTTGAGTTCCAAGTATTGAGTTCTATCTATGGTTATTGAAAACCTTGCATTGAGTCGTTCATGTCTATAATTCGGCATGAACCATATTTTAAGAAGTCTTTTACAAATGTTTAAAATTTGTTTTAAGACTTAAGTTTGAAGTTGAGTAAAAAGTAAGAGTAAAGTTCATTTTCTTTAAAATGATATATGGGAACTAAGTAATCCCAATAGTAAATGTTTTCACATTTAAGATGAGAGAAAACTGAGATTTTCGAAAGAGTTTTGAACAAGAAAGGGAACATCGATTCCAAGAAAACTTTTAAGCTAAGTTTTGAGTAATTATCTCAAACCAAAGAAAGAAGTTGTTTTAAAAACATATGAGCTAAGTATATTTTTGGGAGTAGTATTGAGCACCGATATGGGGATGCGAGTTCATATTAACTCAAGTTTCCATAAACCATGTAGCCATCATGGGTATTAATGGGTCATACTTTTTAGATGATAACATAAGTTAAGCTAGTGGATCCACTAAGTTAAGCGTTCTATATGACGACAAAGTATAGGACAGCTCTGGCAGCGCGGGCAAGACGCTGTATCACCACTTAGGCTCATAGTGGTTGTTGTCGGTTAAAGAATTCCCACATAAACTATATTACTTTATTATATAAGTAAAGTTGAGGTTGTTATTGAATTTTCTTTAACGAACTAAGTTGTTTTTACTGTTTTATAAAGCTTTCCATATATTGCATGTGTATTATTGCTTTATATTGAGTTGAGTATCCAGAGCTGAGTACCCAGAGTCGAATATCATATCTTTGAGTTGAGTATCTTATCTCTGAGTTGATTATCTTATCGTTGAGTACTTCTGAGTTGAGTAAGTTTGAGTAGTTTTGAGTATCCTTGTGTATTCCTTGAGTTGAGTAAGTTTGAGAAGAGGTAAGTATGTTTCCTTTTTATCAAGTTTCAAGCTTATGTTTATGTTTTAGAATTCCCTTTACATGCTCGTACATTCCACGTACTGAGCCATTTGGCTTGCATCTTTTCATGATGCAAACACAGGTATTCAGGATCATCAACATGAGCTTCATTGATACATCAAAGAGTTCGAGTTAGCTATGGTGAGCCTTCTTGATTCCGGAGGATTTCATTTACTTTTTAGTTTAGTTAGGATGTCGTGGGTCTTGTCCCGACTTCCATATTTAACAGTTAGATGCTTCATAGATAGTCAGTATAGTTGAGAAGTTTGTATCATTTATTTTATTAATTGTTTTAAAGACTTAAGTTGCCTATTTTATGGCGAGTTGAATATATTATTTTTATTCTAAGTTGTTCATTTGAGTTAATGTTTTACAAAGTTGAGTTTATTGAATTTTATTTCAGTTTTAAGCTTTTGCATGCTTAAGTTAGTCTTCCACTT
The DNA here is from genome assembly GCF_019186545.1 of Solanum stenotomum. Classification (NCBI taxonomy): domain Eukaryota; kingdom Viridiplantae; phylum Streptophyta; class Magnoliopsida; order Solanales; family Solanaceae; genus Solanum; species Solanum stenotomum. Next base: position 20,062,727 of record NC_064289.1, on the reverse strand, counting down.
GTAGTCAGCTAGGATGAGGGTTCTTTTGGGGACCAACTATGGTTCTTGAGTGCCAGCCAGGGTGTAGACTCGGGTTGTGACAGGTATCACCACCTAAAACTTACAGTGTTACAAAAAGCTCGATATGAGTGGATACACCTTCGATTTCAAGATTTTAAAATTGTAACTAAGTATAATTCTGCTATTCATAAAGTAAGTTCCATATTAAAATTATGTGTAGATACTATCACTAATGATGACTTGAAAAAACTTTTTCCACTTTTCACGCTTCAAATATGCTGTTACAACAACAATACCGTGAAAAAAGGTTTAAGAAATATTCTAAATTAGTTACATGCCTACTTGTGGCTAAGAAGAATAATACTTTGTTGATGAAAAATCATGAAGCCCATCCCACTGGGTCTGCTTCATTCCCTGAAGCGAATGTTGTAGCAACACATAATCAGTCTGAATCAAGAGAAAATAATTCTTGTGGACGTGGCTGTGGACGAGGACGTGAACGTGGTAGGGGACGAAATAATTATCGTCATTATGGTGGAAATAAACATGAGAGTTACAAAAATTCTTAAAATAATCCTTTTCGAGGTAGAATCAATATTTGTCACCGATCTGGTATGAAAGGTCATTGGGCTTGTGAATATCGTACGCCTGATCATTTTGTAAAACTTTATCAAGCCTCTCTCAAAAGAAAAGATAATAATGTGGAGGTACACTTGACTTTTCAGAATGATGATAATGAAGCAACCCCCTCAAATAAATATGATGATATTAAGACAAATCTTGCTTATAAAGATGATGATTTTGAAGGCCTCCCAAATATTACTCATTTGGAAGCTGAAGACCTTTATGAGAATATTGATTGAAGAACTGATCATCTAACTGGGGGATAAAATTATGAAAAAGATAAATTGTTATTTTCTATTATGTTTACTACTAAGTTGTTCTTCTGAAATGTTTTTTCTTAAGGCATTAAGTCTTGCTAATTTCTATACTTTTAGTATAATTTCTTAGAGTTTCTTATGTTGTTAGTTTTTCACGTTCTTATAATATCTTTTATTTTTATGAAGAATATGGAAATTTCTCAATCTTCAGCTGGATCCAAAATCAATCATGATAATATATGTCTTATAGATAGTGCCACAACACATACAATTTTAAGAGATAAGAAATATTTCTCTTACTTGATTATAAAAGAAGCTAATGTTAATATAATATCTGGTAGTACAAAATTAATTGAAGGCTCCGGAAAAGCTAATTTAGTACTTATCGGAGGAACGAATTTGACAATCAATGAAGCATTATATTGTAGTAAGTCTCAAAGAAACTTATTAAGTTTCAAAGACATTCATCAAAATAACTATCACATTGAGACTATAACTGATGGAAATAATGAATATCTTTATATTACTACAATGATGTCAGGTAAGAAGTTTATACTTGAAAAGTTACTTGCTCTTTCATCCGGCTTATACTACACAAGTATTAATATGGTTGAAACACATGCCATAGTAAACAAAATGTTTACTTAATCAAATGATTTTATTATTTGGCATCACCGGTTGGGCCATCCTAGTTCTAATATGATGCGCAAAATAATTGAGAGTTCACATGGACACTTTTTGAAGAACCATAAAATTCTTCAATTTAAGGAATTCTCTTGTGCTGCATGTTCTCAAGACAAATTGATTACTAGACCATTAGTAATCAAAGTGGGAGTTGAATCTCCAGCATTTCTGGAACGTATGTAAGATGATATATGTGGACCCATTCACCCATCATGTGGACCATTTAAATATTTTATGGTTTTAATAGATCCATCTACAAGATGGTCACGTGTGTGCTTATTATCAACGCGCAATGTGGCGTTTGCAAGATTACTCGCTCAGATAATAAAGTTAAGAGCACAATTTCCAGATTATACAATTAAGAAAATTCTTCTTGATAATGCTGGTGAATTTACATCCCAAGCTTTTAATGATTATTGCATATCAACTGGGATAACAGTTGAGCATCCGGTTGCTCATGTTCATACTCAAAATGGTCTAGCAGAATCATTGATTAAACATCTTCAATTAATTGTTAGACCAATGCTTATGAGAACAAAGCTTCCCATTTCATTATGGGGTCATGCTATTTTACATGCAGCAAGTCTTGTGCGGATCAGACCGATAAGCTATCATAAAGTCTCCTTATTACAATTGGCTTTTGGTCAGGAGCCGAACATTTCTCATCTAAGAATATTTGGATGTGCGGTATATGTTCCAATTGCTCCACCACAACGTACAAAGATGGGTCCCCAAAGAAGGTTGGGGATATATGTTGGGTATGAATCTTTTTCTATTATAAAATATTTGGAACCTATGACTGGAGATTTATTTACGGCAAAATTTGCTGATTGTCATTTTGATGAATCAGTATACCCAGCATTAGGGAGAGAAAAGAAGCAGCTGAAAAAAGAAATAGATTGAAATGCATTATCACTATCTTATTTAGATCCTCGTACAAATAAATGTGAACATGAGGTTCAAAAGACAATCTATTTGCAAAATATTGCAAATCAACTGCCAGATGCATTTACTGACCAATAAAGAGTTACTAAATCTCATATTCCAGCTGCTAATGCTCCAATTCGAGTTGACGTCCCGATAAGATAATTAATTAATACAAATGAGTCTAAACCACACTTAAAACGTGGTAGACCAATCGGTTCCAAAGATAAAAATCCTCAGAAAAGGAAAGGAGCTAACGATCAAGATGGTCATAATATGAAAGAACCTGCTCAAGAGAAGCAAGGAGACATAATAATTGATGAAACCTTGGGAGAGGTTCAGGCGCCTGAAAATAATGAAGAAATCTCAATAAACTGTCTCATCAAGAAAAATATGGAATCAAAATGATATAATTGTCGACAATATTTTTACTTATACTGTTGCTATAGAAATAATGCAACAAAATGAGGATCTTGAACCAAAATTTGTCGAGGAATGTAGACAGAGAAATGATTGGCCAAAATGGAAAGATGCAATTCAAGTTGAATTAGCTTTGCTTGAAAAACGTGAAGTTTTTGGATCGATAATCTGAACACCTGAAGGTATAAATCCAGTGGGGTACAAATGGGTCTTTGTGCGAAAATGAAATGAGAAAAATGAAGTCGTAAGATATAAAGCACGACTTGTGGCACAAGGATTTTCGTAAAGACTTGGTATTGATTATATAGAGACATATTCTCCTGTGGTGGACGCAATCACGTTCAGGTATCTTATAAATTTGGCAGTTCATGAAAAACTTGGCATGGATATGATGGATGTCATTACAGCCTATTTATATGGCTCACTAGACAACGAATTTTTATGATGATTCCTGAAGGATTAAAAATGCCTGAAGTATATGAAGATTCACAGGAAAGTTGTTCAATAAAACTTCAAAAATCTTTATACGGATTAAAACAATCGGGACACATGTGGTATAATCGCCTTAGCGAATATCTATTAAAGGATGGGTATAAGAATGACCCTATTTGTCCTTTTGTATTTATTAAAAGGTTTGGATATGAATTTGTCCTTATAGCTGTATATGTTGATGACTTGAATATCATTGGAACTCGCGAAGAGCTTCCAAAGGTAGTAAAATGTTTGGAAAGGGAATTCAAAATGAAAGACCTTGGAAAGACAAAATTTTGTCTTGGTCTACAAATTGAACATTTTACAAATGGAGTATTTATTCATCAATCAACACATACTAAGAATATTTTAAAGAGATTTTACATGGATAAAGCACATCCATTAAGTACCCCAATGATTGTGAGATCACTTGATATTAATAAAGATCCATTTCGACCTCATGAAAATGACGAAGAACTTGTTGGTTCTGAAATACCATATCTTAGTGCAATTGGCTCATTGATGTATCTTGCTAGTAATTCTCGACCAGATATATCTTTTTCTATAAATTTATTAGCTAAATTTAGTTCTTCCCCAACACGAAGACACTGGAATGGTATTAAGCATATATTTAGGTACCTTCATGGGACCATTAATATAGGACTATTTTACATCGAATCCAACTCACAATTAATTGGCTATGCAGATGCAGGTTATTTGTCTGACCCACATAAAGGTCGATTTTAAACAGGTTATTTATTTACATGTGGAGGTACATATCATGGCGTTCAACAAAACAAACTATAGTTGCTACTTTTTCAAATCATGCATAGATAATAGCCATCCATGAAGCAAGTCGAGAATGTGTGTGGTTAAGATCAATAACCCAACACATCCAGAAAACATGTGGTCTTTCTTTAGAACGAGATGCCCCAACAACATTATATAAAGACAATGATGCATGTATAGCTCAACTAAGAGAAGGATACATCAAAGGATATTATACAAAACATGTTTCACTAATTTTTTTTTTTTACTCATGATCTTCAAAAGAAGGGAGAAATAGATGTTCAACAAGTTCGTTCCAATGATAACTTAGCAGATATGTTCACCAAGGCATTACCTACTTCAATCTTTGTGAAGCTGAGATACAAAATTGGAATGCGTCATCTTCGAGCTATTAAATAATGTGTTCATCAGGGGGAGTAAATACGTGTTGCACTCTTTTTCCCTTAACCAAGGTTTTATCCCACTGGGTTTTCCTGGTAAGGTTTTTAATGAGGCAACAAATAATACGTATTACAAATAACTATGGACATTTTTGTACATAAACATCCAAGGGGGAGTGTTGTAAATAATGTATATTTATGGATCATACTATAAATTATATAAGTTAAGGGCCCACTTTACTGTTGGAGGCTAACTCCTCCAAGTAATTCTTTCCCTATAAAAGGGTAGTTACCCAGCAACAATACATATATAGAAAGTGGGAAATTACTCCTTGGCTTCTTTCTACGGCTACTGCTTCTTCCTCTCATTTTCTTCTTTTATTTCAATATTTTATTTTATAACAAATGTATCTTATTACTATTTTCTTTTCTAACCCTACACATACTCAATTTAAGATGAATATATTGTTCCTAATTAGTAATTATTATTTGCATGGAGTGACAGGGAAATTAATTATTGAGATTAGGGTTGTTCATGGTTATGGTTATAAAACTAAACCGAATCTCAATCCGATAAAAAAAATTGATATTTAGTTTGATTTTAAATTTTGAAAAATCGATATTATTTGGTTTGGTTTTACTAAAAGTTAACTGCAAAAATAACCAAATCGAACGGAGAAGTTATATATATATATATATATATATATATATATATATATGTCATGACCTAGACCGTCGTGATTGGCACCCACACTAACCCTCCGGTGGGAGAACCACTACTACAACCCAAACCAAACAACTAAACCAAAACTAAAACATTTAAGGATACGATAACAAGAATAATATCTAAAATTGAAGTTCTCATAAACTTCCAAAAGATCTAATAACTAAACAATGCGGAAAATGCACGTAGAACCTGAAAGTCATGTACCAAAACATCTAACAATGAACCAAAGTCTAAACAAGAAGGGCCACAATCCCAACTAACGAACTATTAACTAACTAGAAAGTCTACGTCCGAAATGTGGACATAGACGAAAGGAGAACTCATGGCAGCCTGGAAGAATTGGCTCACCCTTGAATTCGATCGACTATCACTGATCTTGTAAACAAGGTCTGTCAATAGCCGCCTGAAGATGTCATGTACTCAATAAAGATAAAGCAAGTGCAGTATCAGTACACAACCACAGTGTACTGGTAGGATCACATGACTATGCACTAAGTGTAACATACATAAATCAATACAACAATATAATCACACGCATATATCGAACATATACAATATTATCAACATTTATGAACAACAAACAACTTCACATTTCTCAAGATACACAAATATGACAAGTAATTGGTCCTCTAATGGAACCCAAATCCAAACTGTTAGCATACCGGAACATAGTACCAAATCCAATGATTATGCTGGAACGTGGCAACCGATCTCATAATTATGCTGGAACATGGCAACCGATCCAAGTTAGTGTGTCAGAACACAACACCCGATCCATTCAACAAGCCACAATCACAATCACAATCACAAAGTACATTCTCATAATCATATAACCAAGTCATGATTCATGACATTCATAGTCATATATCCTCGTTTACAACAAGTGTGATCAATAATGCAACATTTGCATACATACATGCATCATAATTAAACAAAGACAAACATACATAACACAATCATAAAATCACAACCATCACCTACCTCGAAACAAGCTTGAAACCCTAAGAAACTTGATCCTTCCCTTTCTGTATTCATTCCGCTTGTTCTTGGTTTGCAAACAATCAATATAATATGGGAATCAATAAACAATCACTAATTACCCAGATTACTAACAATTATAACAAGCCTAGATCATACCCATGATCCCAAATATCCAAATTAGGGCTTTTCCACCATAGTTTCTAGATCAAAACCCTCCCTCATCGATAATTACCCGTTAGATTACATTCTACGGATCAAAAAATAGATTCGTGGAGTTAAAATCTTACCTTTATCCTTAAGAATGGTGGAAAACTATCAAGAAACGCCTAGGGTTCGTTTCTTATCTCTAAGAACCGAAAAGTGCAGAATAAAGACGTTTTGGGGTTTATTTATGATTTTAAGTCGCGTTTGGCCCACCACAGTGGCCCCGCCAGAGCGATAAAAATCACTGCCAAAGCGGATTGCACGAAACTGTGAGCTATTTTAAAATTTCCAAGACTCCCATTTCTCAACACACCTTCCACCAACGACACTAAAAAAATACCCATTCACGCTAAGATCAATTTTGAGAGTTCTACTCACACGAATTCAATTTTGTTGAGTCGTACGGATTCCTTAACGACTTATCTAACTACTTATGCAATCAAAATCATAATTGGATCACCGAATTGCTACCATATTTCTCTAGACTTTAATGACTCGGATTTTATCCAAATTTGGACTAGGTTGAGAAATTTCAAGTTACTACGACCGACCGAAATTCTTTCCCCGTTGGCTTTTCTATAACGACGAAACACTATCGTTACAATAGATATCAATTTATCCATCACTCGTTCCCGAGTGACTAACTTAGTAAAAATAGGCTAAGGAAGGAATGAAGTAGTACCTATATCGACGAACAATTGGGGATACTTGTCTCACATGTCCTTCTCGGTTTCCCAAGTAGCTTCCTCAACTAGCCGATGCTTCCATTAAAATTTCACGGACTTAATATCTTTGGTCCTCAGCGTGCGCACATCATGATCAAGAATTGCAACTGGTTTCTCCTCATATTGGAGGTCTTTGTCCAACACAATTGAGTCCCACTTAATGATATAATCCCCATCACCATGATACCTCTTCAATATGGACACATGAAATATTGGATGAACTCCCAATAAATTAGGAGGTAAAGCCAATCTATACGCCATCGATCCTACACATTCAAGAACCTCAAAGGGACCAATGTATCACAGATTTAGCTTACCTTTCTTGTTGAATTTCATCACCCCTTTTATAGGTGATACCTTAAGAAGAACATTCTCACCGATTTGAAACGCCATGTCTCTTACCTTATGATCCACATGCTTTTTCTGTCTACTCTGGGCTGCTAAAAACTTAGCTTGAATACTCCTTACTTTGTCTTGAGCATCTTTCACTAAATTAACCACCAAAGGTTTCACATCTCCAGCCTCAAACCAACCTATGGGTGATCTACATCCCCTCCCATAAAGTGCCTCAAATGGTGTCATATCTATGCTGGAGTGATAACTATTATTATAAGAAAACTCACACAAAGATATGAACTTATCCCAATGTCCTTCAAAATCAATCACACATGCCCTCAACATGTCTTCTAACACTTGAATAGTCCTCTCCGACTGCCCGTTTGTCTGTGGATGGAAAGCTGTACTAAAAGTGAGTTGTGTGCCTAATTCATCATGTAATTTCCTCCAAAACTTGGAGGTAAATTGAGTACCACGATCTGAGATGATAGAAAGGGGCACCCCATGCAACCTCACTAGCTCTTTCACACAAACTTTAGCTAATTGTTCAGCATTATAATCTATTATTATCAGAATAAAATGGGCTAACTTAGTTAATCTATCAACCACTACCCAAATAGAATCAAACTTCCCCAAAGTCTTGGGAAGACCAACCACAAAATCTATAGTTATCCTTTCCCACTTCCATTCCGGAATTGACATTCTTTGAAGCAAACATGTAGGCCTTTGATGTTCATACTTCACTGGTTGACAATTTTGACACTTAGCCACAAACTTTGCTATATCCTTCTTCATGCCTATCCACCAATAAATTCGCTTCAAATCTTGGTACATCTTGGTCACAGCCGAATGAATAGAATATCGCTAACCATTTGACTTTGCCACCAATTTTTGAATCAAGTCATCTACTCTAGGAACATCGATTCTTCATTTAAAATTAAGCACACGCTCCACATCAAGAGTGGTCTCTTGTGCCTTACCAATCGCACTCTTCTTTCTAAGGTTTTCCAAATTCTCATCCTCAAACTGTTTGGCCTTGATCTCCTCAATGAATGTGGCCCTCACTTAAATGCTAGCTAACACCCACCTTTTTCTGAGATACCCAACTGTATGAACTTAGACTCCAATGTCTAAATTTCTTTAGCCAAGGGTCGCTTGGATACACTCAAGCAAGCTAAACTACCCATACTCACCGATTTTCGACTCAAAGCGTCTGCCACCACATTAGACTTGCCCGGATGATATTGAATGGTCACATCATAATCCTTGAGTAACTCCATCTACCTTCTCTGTCTCAAATTCAGATCCTTTTGAGTAAACGCATGCTGCGAACTAGGATGATCAGTAAATACCTCACACTTAACACCATATAGATAATGTCGCCAGATCTTAAAAGTAAACACTACCGCTGCCAACTCCAAATCATGTGTTGGGTAATTACTCTCATGCACCTTCAATTGACGTGATGGATAAGCTATAACATTCTTATACTACATTAACACAACACTTAAACCAAAATGTGAAGCATCATAATAAACAATAAAATCTTTACCTTCAACCGGTAACACTAGAATATGTGTGGTGGTCAAGAGATTCTTGAGCTTTTGAAAACTCTCCTCATATATTTCAGTCCATTCAAATGGTATCTCCTTTTTGGTCAAATTTGTCAAGTGAGTAGCAATAGAAGCAAAGTTCTTCATAAATTGACGATAGTAGCTAGTGAGCCCCAAAAAACTCCTAACTTCTATCACAGAGCTAGGCCAAACCCATCTTAACCGCCTGAATCTTTTGAGGATCTACCATTACCCCTTCTTTTGAAACTAGATGCCCCAAAAATGCAACATAAGTCACCAAAATTCGCAGTTGGAAAATTTCGCATACAACCTTTGTTTCCTAAGAACACCCTGAACAATACAAAGATGGTAAGCATGCTCTTCCTCACTTTTCGAATAAACCAAAATGTCATCAATAAAGACTATAACAAATGAGTCAAGAAATGGCTTGAGCACCCCATTCATCAAACTCATGAAAGCTACAGGCGCATTAGTCAAACAAAAAACTCATAGTGCCTATAGCGAGTTCTAAACGCCGTCTTGGGCACATCCTTAGGCCTAATTTTTAACTGATGGTAGCCAGACCTTAGATCAATTGTAGAGAACACTGATGCCTTTTTCAATTGGTCAAAAAGATCATTTATCCGGGGAAAGGGATACTTGTTTCGAATAGTGACCCTATTCAATTGCCAGTAATCTATACACATCCTTATACTACCATCCTAGTTCTTAACAAATAGAACTGGAGCACCCATGTGAAAGCACTAGGATGAATAAATCCCTTATCAAGAAGCTCTTGGATTTGAGCCTTAAGCTCTCTTAATTCTGCTAGAGCCATACGATATGAAGGGATACTAATGGGACGAGTACCAGGTACAAAATCAATGCAGAAGTCTATATCCCTATCTAGAGGCATACCGGGCAAGTCATTAGGAAATATTTCTCTAAATTCTGACACCACAAGGATAGACTCAATAGATGGAGTCTCAACCTCAACATCCCTAATATGTGCCAAATAAGCCAAACAACGTTGCTCTACTAGTTTACTTGCCCGAATGGAGGATATGATCTTAGCTTGCTTAGGCTTATATACCCCTTCCCACTCTAACTTTTCCTTTCCCAAAAATTCTAGAGTTACAGACTTAGTATTACAATTAAGCACATCATAATAGAGGGACAACCAAGTCATGCCTAAGATTACATTAAAGTCAGTCATATCTAAAATCACCAAATCAGCCCAATTTTGAAAACCCCTTAAATAAAATAGGACAAGCACGATAAACATGGGTTACTCTGACAGACTTTCCAACTAGGGTAGAAACATGGATGAGGGAATCAAGTGTATCACAAATCATAGAAAATTCTGAGGCAAATTGCACAGATACATATGAATAAGTAGAACCTGGATCAAATAACACATTAGCCATCCGATCATAGACAAGAATAGTACCTATGATCATTGCGTCAGATGCCTCTGCCTCATTCTTGCCAAGAAAGGCATAACACTGAGCCCTATTATCTTGTCGAGCTACTTTTCTGCCTGGTTACGCGTTACCCTAGCCTGCGTTACCATTTTCTCTACCTCTACCGCCTCGCTGATTACCTCATCGCCCACCTTGTGGATGTCCTGTACCATTATTACCATTTCCCGCGGGTACCATAACTTTAGTCTGCTGCTGCGCGGAATCTAATACTTGTGGGTGGGGATAATCTCTCCTCATATGCCCAGGTTCTCCACAATTGTAGCAAGTACGATCAAAAGATAATCTGTCACCCGTCGAAGGCGCGACTCCCTGGCTATCCTGAATTAAATTATGAGATGGAGTTTCTGAGTAATTACCTGTAGAGGCGGGCATAACGGATTGAATTGGCTTGGCTGCAACCATTGACCTTCCGAACCCCTTGGAGTAAGAACCTTGAAAGTTACCCGAGTTCTTGGCCTTTTTGGCCAATGCCTTAGCTTGACCGTCTCGCCTCACCCCCTCCACTTTCTTATCAAAGTCAATTACCTCATTAAAGCTCATCCCTGCATAGGTTATATGAACATCTAATACATGCAACTCAGAATTTAGTCCCTTAATAAATAAACGGATCCTCTCCTCATCAGTAGTTACCAATTGACTAGCATATCTAGACAAAGCATGAAACTTGGCCTCATAAGCAGCCACAAACATACCACCTTGCTCCAAAGCCATAAAGTCATCCTTCTTGCGATCTTTCAAAGTCCTAGGCACATATTTCTCTATGAATAGAGCATTAAACTGGGTACATATTTCAACATTAAATAAGAAGACGCGGAATTTTACTCATAAATCACATTCGGTTAATGCGTTTTATGCCATTCATTCTCAGCCTCTTTCTATTTATGTATCTGAGAATTTTTTTTCAAGTTTTCAACGAAATGACAATTTATTAAAAGATAAATATTTATCTTTTATTGATACTATAAAAGTAATAAATGAAATAAATAAATATATTATAAAAATAGTGGACCAATAAAATTAAACGAAAGGGGTAGTATAGTAATTTCAACAATAAATAAGAAGACACCGAATTTTACTCATAAATCGCATACTCTAAATGCGTTTTATGCCTTTCATTCTAAGCCCTTTCTATTTAGGTATCTGAGAAGGATTTTTCATGTTTTCAACGACATGACAGTTTCTTAAAAGATAAATGTTTATCTTTTCTTGATATTATAAAACTAATAAATAAATATATTATAAAATTGTAGACAAATAAAAATAAATGAAAGGGGTAATATAGTAATATCAACAATAAATAACAAGACACAAAATTTTACTCATAAATTGCGTTCACTGAATGAGTTTTATGCCTGTCATTCTCAGCGCTTTCTATTTAGGTATCTGAGAAGAGTTTTAAGAGTCTTCAATGAAATGACAGTATTTTAAAAGATGAAATATTTATCTGTAACTACTCGGAAAACTAGTAGGTGAAGTTAGAGTCTAACAAGTTTGTTTTTGAGTTTGATGTGGGGTTTTGAGTTGTAAATTGATGTCCCGAGCTTAGGTTGAGGGGTTTAAGGGTTAAACATCAAGGTACGACCCCCACAAGGACCAACCAAGGGTCCTTGAGAAGGACCCTAAAGCCTAACCCCAAGGCTGCCCCAAATTAGCAAAATCTGCCAAAAACCTATGACCTATAGATGGGACCTACGGGGCGTAGGTCTATCCACGCCACGTGGAAGTGGTTCGTAGGTCAAGATCCCAAATGGTGACCCTCAGACTCAAACAACGAACCTACAGGATGGGGCGTCACCCCACCTATGGTCAGTAGGTCTAGGGGGGGTAGGTCACCACCTGAAGCTGTCCAATTTCGGCTTAGTTAGGGCAATGTGGTAAATTCCTAATTAATTAGTAAGGGGTTGGGGATAGTTATTATTGATTTATTAGACTTATTTAAGGGTTTTTAAAGTATTAAAACACCCTTTACAATTCATTATTCCCAAAATACAAAATAGAAACCTCATCTCCTCAAAATAAGTCTCTCTCTAGAAACCACCATTGGAGAAGAAGGAGTCAAGGTTTGAAGCTCAAGATTTCATCTTCCTCACTCAATTTTTGTGTAGTTTCTTCCATAAAGGTATGGTAGTCTTCATCCTTGATTAAGTTTCATTCAAAGAGCCTTTTCAAAAGATGATTTCAAGTTTCCAAATGTCATGCCCCAAGCCTACACCCTGGGTGGGACTGGCACTCGAGAACCATTGCTGGGCCCAAGCGAACCCTTGGCCTGACTTACTTACTCAGTGGTAGACTTAGACATAAGAAAAAGAATCGAAATACAAGATAAGTCAACATGTCTCAAACTGAACTCATAATGTTTTAAAAATAAACATTTAACTTAGCCAAAATGGCTACTCAAATCTGAACATAAGCCAATAACAAAATGATGACGAATGAACTAACATCTGATCGACTATCTATGAAGCGTCTAAAACAACTGAAATGGATCTCGGGACAAACCCCACGACATCCTAATGAACTAATGAAATAACTGAAAGAATAAAAAGGAGTCCTCTGGAATGTAGGGAGGCTCACCAATTAACTTTGGAGTGCTCACTAGATCAATGATGTGCTGGATGCAGATCCTAGTTACCTGCTTCTGCATCATAATAAGATGCAGGCCAATTGGCATCAGTACATTGAATGTATGAGTATGCGAGTTGGAATGCTAAACATAACTTAAGCTTGAAAAGGATCTGAAAGAAACACTTACCTTGGCTTTACTCAACTCCTGAATGACTTAACTCAACTTACTGAACTCATTTCAATATAAAGTAGTTTAAAAACAAGTGCAACATAAAGAAAAGCTGTTTATAACATGATGTTAACTTTGTGTATTTAGAAATACAATGATAACTCTGTATGCATGCAAATATACAATATGAACTCTGTTTGTATGTAAAAATACAATTAAACTGATGTATATAAAAATACAAAATGTTGATGTGGGAGTTTCTCTAACCGACAACCATCACTTAAGAGTTGTAGTGATGATACAACGTTTCTTGGCCCCACACTGCCAGGGCCATCGTATACCTTACCGGGGATATAGGACATGAACTATTAAGTGGATCCACTAGTCTATGCTAAAAAACATAAAATGATTCATCTAAAAAGTATGACTCTTTTCTACCCATGATGGCTACATGGTTTATGGGGGCTATGGGTTCTCTGAATGGTCCCCCATATATGTGTTCAATACTACTCCCAAAGTACGGAACTAGCACTACTCCCAAAGTACGGAACTAGCTCTTTATGTTTAAAAACATATTTCTTTCTATGATTTGAGATAATTTCTCAAAAAATTAGCTCAAAGGCTATCTTGGAAATCAAAGTTTCCTTTCTTGCTTCATTTAGAAAGTGATTACTCTTTTCTGAAAACTGGCCCGAAGGCTCTTTGGAAATCGAGGTTTCCTTTCTTGTTTAAATGTGAAAAACATTTTAAACCCTTTGAGAATACATAGTCCCCTAATACTTTAGAAGAAATGAACTTCAATCTTTACTCTTTACTCAACTTGAACTTTAAGTCTTAAAACAAAGTTAAAAGCATTTGCAAAAGACTTATTGAAAAGACTCTAAGAACTTCCTAGACTTGGCTCTTGACTTTCCTTGAATTTGTATTTATTGATTCAAGGTTATGATTCATGTTTCTGGATGATTTCTAAATGTTTAAAAGTCATTTAGAGTAGTTAGAATCAATGGAAAGTGTTAGTAAAGTTTAGAAGGACTTAAATAGGCTAAATGACGAAAACAAGTAAAAAACGACGATTTGGGCGCATCCCGGGCATGCCGCGCCAGCCCCCAACTTATTGGGGATCATTTCTGGTGCACTGAAGGCACGCCGTGCCATCCCTCCTGGCGCTATAGGGGCACATCGCGCAACCTATTCCTCAGGCAAATTTCTGACGAACTTTTGATCTCGTTTTCTAATCCTAAATCGTTTTAATCTGATTCTTTTTCCCAAATTCACTTTAGATTCATGTACCCAAATCATATACAAAAAATCTAACCCAAACAACTCAAGGAAACAACACTTAATCATCAAGAAACTCCTTAATCCCAACTCATATTCAAGAACAAAATCAATTCAAGAACAACTGTCAAGAACATTTCCTTATTCCAATAGCCCAACTTCCTAAGGGCATAATTCACTTATACAAACTCGAAATCATGCAAACTTATCGGCGTTGGAAAGATCATTCCAAGAAATTTCCTACCATATCTGGAAGTGCTCCTAACTCATCCTGAGCTAGAAGTTAGGGCCGTTTGAAGTTGACCAAAAACTCACTTTTCCTAACTTAAACAAATTGCCAGATTTTCATTCTTTCCAAAAATGACTATTTCAAATTTTTAGCTTCTTCCTAGCTATTTCAAATTGCGAGATGTTACACCAAAATCCCCCTAAAACCTAGGGTTTTCATTCCAAGCATGGGTTCAATTCCAAAACGTTTTCAAAAGTTTATATGTGATAAATCATGAATGAATTTCTGAATTATGGTGAATTATGGTGAATTTCTCCTATGAACCCATTTTACCCCAAAGTACTAAATTGTGAATTGTGATTTGAATTGAATGATTAAGGATATATGTTGAATTGTTTGTGTCTATATGGAATCAGCTATTGAAGCATGATATTCCCCTTAACTAATGTAGTATTCTATATGTTTGGGTTGAGATTGATTCATAGCTATGGAGCGCAATTTCATGAAGGATTTATGTATGATCATGATGTGAAGTATATGTGTGTGATCCTAATGAAAGTGTTATGATCATGTTTAGAATGCAATTGTGTTTTGATTGAAAGCTTATCCTCAATTAACACATATGAATGATGATGATAGAATGTGAAGTGTTTCTTCAATTTAATGTTGTATCTTGATAAATGAAGTATTCTAATGATGTAACGTAGATCGATAGTCTAATGGCACCCTTCCATGCATGTTAATAATGAACCTTGGGATCGGTAGGCTTATGGCACCCTTCCATAAATGATATTAATGACCTTTGGGGTCGGTAGGCTTATGACACCCTTCCATGAATGTTAATAATGAACTTTGAATTGGTAGGCTTATGGCACCCTTTCGTGAGGATTCAATGTTCTTTCCTAATAATGTACCTTGAATTGGTAGGCTTATGGTGCCCTTTCATGTGTCAACTAATGTACCTTGAATCGGTAGGCTTATGTCGCCCTTTCATGTGTTAATCAATGTACTTTGGGTCGGTAGGCCAATGACACCCTCTCATGTGTGATAATGTTAAAGTAATGAAATACTTTATGGGAATAGAGGCTAAGCACCGAGTGGATTTGGTAAGATGGAAGCTCTCCCCACATTTAGGCCGGGTTTCCATGAACATCTTTCTTATCCCATAACTATATGCCCACATAGGATATTAGCTAGTGGATCCACCTAAGCTAAAATGTTACCGGTCCTACCTTAGGCAAGTAGACCAACCCTTACAATGTGGGATAGTATATCAGATTCCATGTCTAGCTCTCATGGTCTATGTCGGTTAATGCTTATTCCCATCATGTGAGATACGTGTTATGGTTACTTGAGAAGTTCTATAAAGTGTTAGTGGTAGTATGGGATGCCATCCATGCATTATATGAGTAGGCTTTGAGAGGGCCATGGTGTGATTATCCAATGTCTCAAGGTCTAATGAATGAATGTACTCTTAATGAAGCTAATGAGAAAGTTGACCTTAAATGCTTAATGTAATGATGCATGCTTTACTTGGAATGTATTATGAGTTACTTTCCTTGTCATGACTTATGAAATTTATGTGTTCCTGATGCATTTGTATTGACTAAAAATAAGTATGAGTAATGGTAAGTTCTTCTATGGTGGCCTCAAAGTGGTACTTAGTAGGGATAGTATTATGGGATTCTATTCTCACATTGCACAAGTATAGCTTAGGGTTGCTTGAGGTGAATGTTCTAATGTGATGAAATGACTTGTATGATGATTATGCTTGTATATTATGCCTCTTATACTTATGTTCATGAAATTTCTCAAAATTGGCATTTAGCATGATTTTCAAATAAAATGTCCTTTTTTAGAATGGTTTTTGCATGGCTATCAGACTTAGTACATTAAGTGTGCTAACCCATATTCTTCTATTTTTCTACAAAGTGTAGGTTCCGGCAAGTGAGTTGATTCCTTCTAGTTGAAGCTTGGATTGAGTTCTTCCAAGGCTTGTGGTATGTCCTCATGGATTCGAGGACAAGTGCTTTTATTAATGTTTCATGTCTTTCATTGTACTAGTTACTTTTAGACTTTCTATTATAAAGGGCCGTGACCTTATTTTAAGACCTCGATTGTATTAGATGCCCATGTGAGACTATGTCTAGACTTCCGTTGTTTTAAATAAAGTTTCTAGATTGTTTGGAATTAAAGTTTTAAATTCTGCACTATTTCCTATGTTCTTATATGATGATGTACTATGAGGCTTGCATGAGACTTTTCAGAGTTTTGTACGCCGTGTCACGTCCGAGGTCTAGGCTCGGGTTGTGACAAACATGGTATCACATCACAAGATTTTGGGATGGTTGTTAGGATTGATGTCTCACAAGCCATGTCGAGTAGAGTCTTGTTAATGAGTTTGAATTGCGACACATTTATGAATGAGAGGCTATAAGACGTTAGGAAAGTTCACTTTTTTCATTACTCTTTAAGTCGTGCCTTAGAGTTTTAACTCTATCAATGTCCTTTTCCTAACCCTCCTCTTCTGTTTATAGGATATGAATACAAGAAGAGCGAACGCAAGAAGGATGGAAGAGGAGAATGTCAATGAGGAAGTTTCTCCTGAAGGTCCTTAAGGTAACGAAGTTCCTCAAGGCAACCAAGTTCCTATTGATCCTCCGACTATGATAAATGAGGAAGTTAAGTCGATTTTTTTTATGATGGTTCAAGCTGTAACTACTCAAGCCCAAGCCACTAGGGGTGTTGAGCCTCATGTGAACCCTATTGTGAGCACTATGGCTTCTAGGTTGAGGGACTTTGTGAGGATGAATCCTCTGGTGTTTTTAGGTTCTAAGGTGGAAGAGGAGCCCCAAGAATTTTTGGATGAGGTGTATAAGGTAGTTAATGCTATGGGGGTGACTTCTATAGAAAAAGTGGAACTTGCCGCTTATCAATTGAAGGATGTTGGCAAAGTTTGGTTCACCCAACGGAAGAGTAATAGGCTGGTAGAAGCGAGGACTTTAGATTGGGAAGTGTTCAAGCAATCATTCCTTGATATGTTCTTTCCCTGTGAAAAGAGGGAAGCTAAGGTGGAGGAGTTTATCAATCTTAGGCAAGGTAACATGAATGTTCAAGAGTATTCTTTAAAATTTACCCTTTTGTCTAAGTATGCTCCATCTTTGGTGTCTAACCCAAAGGATGAGATGAGTAGGTATGTGACGGGTGTGTCCGACCTAGTTAAGGAAGAGTGTCGTAAGACAATGCTCCATGATGACATGAACATTTCTAGGCTCATGGTATATGCTCAATCGATTGAGGAGTCTAAACTTAAGAGGAAAAATAGGGAGATGAAGAGAGTTAGATCCGATGAGCAAGGTCAACCAAGGTTCAAAAAGAGGGCTCCTAACCAAGATTCTTCAAGCACTCCTAGGGTTAACCAAGAGAAAGGTGATGGGTCGCCATTTCCTAAACCTACTTGCACCAATCGTGGAAAGAAACACTTGGGAATTGCCTAGCCGGTACAAATGGGTGCTATGGTTGTGGAAAGAGTGATCATAAAGTGAAAGATTTCCCTACACTTTTGGTAAAAAGAAGAGGTGACAAGAAAGCTCTTAATGATGGTACAGTTCCTATTCCTCCAAATTATGGTCGTTTCTATGCACTTCGATCTAAAGAGGACAAAGGATCCCTTCCAAATAAAGGCACATGTATGTGATAGTTTCTTTTAGTTGTGGTTGTTTTATTGAGGTTCCTATGTTATTTTCATGATAACTTTAGTATGGGTTTACTCTCAAGGGGGAGATGGTATGTGGAGTAGTAATTTTTTTGAGAGTTCCGATATTCTTATCTCTTTCCTTCTATTCCTATTCAAGCTTAAGACCAAGAATTCCTTTTTGGCTTATTTCATGTTTTGGAGTCATGTGTGATTATGTGTTTCCATGATCTCCTTATGATATGCATGTTCTTGATGAATTCATGTTTAAATGAGAAAATAAGTTTTTATGAATTATGTTCCTCATGTTGATGTGCATTTAGTATGAGTTGCCTATATGCTTTATGAGGTGAATTGTTGAACATGCCTAAATATGTTTTTAAGAGTAATTGCATAATGTGCTTAATAATGTTATGATGATCATGATTTGAGTTGGATAAGGTAATTCCTCCAATGAAATGAGAAATGTTGAAGTTTTCATGCATAAAGATGTAGTTCTTACTTTCTTGTGATTGCATGGAGTATGTTTGAGATGGAGTTGATGTTTCCTCCTAGTTTTGTGCATTGTTTATGATGTTTCATGCATGATGGGCTACTAATCTTGAGTATTTAATTCCTTAAAGTGTTTAAAGTGTCATTCGAGGACGATTGTTCCTAAGGGGGATAATGTAATGACTCGGAAAACCAGTAGGTGAAACTAGAGTCTAACAAGTTTGTTTTTGAGTTTGATATAGGGTTTTAAGTTGTAAAATGATGTCCCGAGCTTAGGTTGAGGGGTTTAGGGGTTAAACGTCAGGGTACGACCTACCCCAAGGACCCTAAAGCCTAACCCCAAGGCTCTCCCAACTTAGCAAAATCTACCAAAAACCTATGACCTATGGATGGGACCTTCGGGGAGTAGGTCCATCCACACCACATGGAAGTGGTCCGTAGGTCAAGTCCCCAAATGGTGACCCTCAGAACCAAACCATGGACCTGCAGGACGGGGCGTCACCCCACCTACGATCCATAGGTCTACGGGGGTAGGTCACCACCTGAACCTGTCCAATTTCGGGCTAGTTAGGGGCAATGTGGTAAATTTCTAATTAATTAGTTTGGGGTTGGGGACGGTTATTATTGATTTATTCGAATTATTTAAGGGTTTTTAAAGTATTAAAACACCCTTTGCAATTCATTATTCCCAAAAAACAAATATAAACCTCCTCTCCTCAAAATAATTCTCTCTCTCGAAACCACCATTGAAGAAGAAGAAGTCAAGGTTTGGAGCTCAAGATTTCATCTTCCTCGCTCAATTTTTGTGGAGTTTCTTCCATAAATGTATGGTAGTCTTTATCATTGATTAAGTTTCATTCAAGGATCCCTTTCAAAAGATGATTTCAAATTTCCAAAATCCCCCAAAAACCTAGGGTTTTCAATCCAAGCATGGGTTCAATTCCAAAACGTTTTCAAATTTTTATATGTGATGAATTATGAATGAATTACTGAATTAATGATGAATTATGGTGAATTTCTCCTATGAACCCATGTTACCCCCAAAGTACTAAATTGTGAATTGTGATTTGGGTTGAATGATTAAGGATGCATGTTGAATTGTTTGTGTCTATATGGAATCGGCTATTGAAGCATGATATTCCCCTTATCTAATGTAGTAGACCAACCCTTACGATGTGGGATAGTATATCAGATTCCATGTCTAGCTCTCATGGTCTATGTCAGTTAATGCTTATTCCTATCATGTGAGATATGTGTTATGGTTACTTGAGAAGTTCTATAAAGTGTTGGTGGTAGTATGGGATGCCATCCATCCATACTAGTTACTTTTAGACTTTCAATTGTAAAGGGCCATGACCCTTATTTAAGACCTTGATTGTATTACATGGTCATGTGAGACTATGTCTAGACTTCCGTTGCTTTAAATAAATTTTCTAGATTGTTTGGAAGTAAAGTTTTAAATTCCGCACTATTTCCTATGTTCTTATGTTATGATGTACTATGAGGCTTGAATGAGACTTTTCGGAGTCTTGTACGCCGTGTCACGTTCGGGGTGTAGGTTCGGATCGTGACATTATCTTTTCTTGATATTAGAAAAGTAATAAATGAAATAAACAAATATATTTGAAAAATAGTGGACAAATAAAATTAAACAGAAGGGTAATATAGTAATTTCAATAATAAATACGAAGACGCAGAATTTTACTCATCAATCGCATTCGGTGAATACGTTTTATGCCTTTTATTCTTAGCGCTTTCTATTTAGGTTTCTGAGAAAAGGGCTTTCAAATTTTCAACGACATGCCGGTTTCTTAAAAGATAAATATTTATCTTTTCTTGATATTATAAAAGTAATAAATGAAATAAATTAATATATTATAAAAATAGTGGACAAATAAAATTAAATGGAAGGGGTAATATTGTGTTTTCAACAATAAATAAGAAGACACATAATTTTACTCATAAATCGCATTTGCTGAATGCCTTTTATGCCTTTCATTCTCATCGATTTCTATTTAGGTATCTGAGAAGGGTTTTTCAAGTTTATAAAAGATGAAATAGTTATCTTTTCTTGATATTAAAAAAGTAATAAATGAAATAAATAAATATATTTGAAAAATAATGGACAAATAATATTAAACGGAAGGGGTAATAAAATAATTTCAACAATAAATAAGAAGACGCAAAATTTTACTCATAAATCGTATTTGGTAAATGCGTTTTAGGCCTTTCATTCTCAGCCTCTTTCTATTTAGGTATCTGAGAAAGGTTTTTCAAGTTTTCAACGAAATGACAGTTTATTAAACATAAAGGGTAATATAGTAATTTCATTAATAAATAAGAAGACACAAAATTTTACTTGTGAAGATGAAATTGTTTAATTTTTAAAAAATAGAGAAACGATGGGTTTTAAGAGTCGCCACTTAATTTTTAAAGAAAAATCGAGAAAACTATTTTTTTCAAAGATTAAAACAGAAATCTAATGAAAATATTAAGGGGGTTTGGGGTTCATATTAGCATTTCGAGAAGGGTTTAAAGGCACCCGAAATACCCGCTAACATGTAGTTATTCGGTAATTAACTATTTGGCTAAACAATTTTAAGAAAATACACATACTTGAAAAAATAAAGAAAGTAAACAACTTTGGAACTCATATTTCTTAGGGGAAAGGAAATAAGGATGCTATTTAATTAGAAAATACTAGATTTTAACAGTTATGGTTGATTCATCTTTTGGGGAATTGAATTAAGGAAAAACCTTAGAATCAACTAGCAAATAAGCAAATAATAACAATTAAATAAACATGAAAACATAGGCAATAAAGGGAAAGAGATATGGGACCCAAATTTGGTTTTATGTCCGTCTGGGCCAGTACTTGGGCCTAATTTCATTTTTGGGCCTTTGGCCCACTTTCCTTGTCCTAATCTGATCATAGGAAGCTGACTTTTTCCATTGGGCTTTAGGCCCAAATCTTCACCTGTCCTAGACTAACAAGTAATAATAATAAGACAAAGGGGCTTAGGCCCAAAATAATAAAATATAAAAAAACTTAATTTAGAGGCCTTTGGGCCCATTTCTTGATTTTCGTATACACTAGGTGTATACAATCCCAGATCAGCTCCAATTCATGTTCGTCGAATTCATGAAATTTATTCCTCACTTTCGAAGGTTGGCTGACTCGATAAAAGAATTTTGGGGCCTCCGTGGCCCCCTTTTGAAATGCAAAAATAGAGTCCGTGGGGACTTGGGCAAATTTCACCTGCATAAACAAAAGACAAAAGAGTTAATATGCTGTCCAACTTGATATAAATAAAGGAAAACTAACTCGTTGTAAAATATCTAACTCAAAAGGTATAAATTAACATATAATGCTACTAAAGGGAATCATACTAAAACATATTGGAAATCAACTATTTTAAAGCAATGATTCAAAGGGTCTGATGGTCACTCAAACTAATGAATTAAATTATTAACTAACAATATGCATATGAAAAGGCAGAATGGAGATATTCATTATCATGCATCCAATTAATTAGAGGATGAGGAGATAACATGCAACTATACTGACTCATGTCACAAAACAGAAGTTGGACAAAAACCAATTATTAAGAATCTACAGATTATTGAATTAAGCATGTAAACTAAATACAAAGCATTAAATAATTAATGACAAAGAGGAATCTTTAAACAACTATGAAAAAAAAAAGATAGTTCGGGCAATCTAATTTTGAAGTAACAACCATATCATTTAAGTGAAAGCCTCACCTATATTTAGAAAAATCCCACCGATAGGAATGCATACTACAAATACACATATCAAAACTTATAAACAGGGGAAAACTCTGAATACTTAAAAGAGAAAAGAAATGTGAGCAAGCCAACATGATGAGAAGATTAGAAAATAGAAATAAGCATTGACTTTGAAAGCAAAGCAAGGATTGAATCGAATTACAGTCTGGACTGTAACAAAACTTCGCATCTTATGAGTTTTTAACTACGAATGCTGAACATTTTTGACTAAATATTTTTAAGTAGATAGAAATATGAACTCGAGTGTAACATATATTTCTAATAGTAGAACAATCATGGGACTAAAATAACGAAGAAACAGGCTAACATATCAACGAGCCATGGATGAAACAACATACACGTTTCATATTAACTAGTTTAAAGATCTACTCCTATTTTGAAACACAAATGACATTAACAGACCAAAAGTTGGGTTAAAATAACAACCACGAAAGTTATTTCAGTCATCCTAGCCAACATCAAGCCAAACGAGTAACCAAACCATAAATACAAAGTAAATAAATGCAAAAATCAAAAGAAACTAGAATTCTCGATTCAAAGAGTTCTTAAGCTTAGATTTACACGAAAGATGAGCTCTATATCTCAAACTAAAAACATATCAACATCAAACAAGACGACTAAACCTTAAACATTAATACTAGACCAAACGAAAGAACAGATGCATTGTAGAAAAGGGAAGAAGGGAATCAAGAGAAAGAAACTCTCATTTTACAAACAGAAGCAGACTAAAACGAGTTGGAATCGAAAGGAATTTTACCTTTTTTGGGGCAGCAAATGGGGAAGCATGAGCTAATGATGCCGAGCTTCTACCACCACAAGCGTAAACCTAAAAAATTCTGATAAAACAAGCAAGCGGATGAAAACTAAACAGGTCAAAAATGGTCCTCTTTGCTAATTCGATTATATCTCTTATATATCTATTTCTCTCTGTATCCTTATCACTAGAAAAATCCCACCACTAACAATGAGGAAAAAGGGGGGGGGGGATTTATAGAAGAATTCTAGGGTTCAGAATTGGGGAGAAGAGGGTTGGAAACTTCAAATTCAAGGCCCACAAATTTTGAATTCAAAATCCAAATTCTATAAAAAAAAAAGAATATTCCCAATGATTCTCACAAATTCAAACGAATTGGAGTGAGGTGGAGGTCTAGGATCGATCGATTATGCTTGGCGTGATTCGTGGCATGATCTTACGCTGCAAGGACGATTCCATGACTGGAAAAGGTTGGAACAGTACTAGGCATACTGTTTGTTGAGGGAAAGGAAGAAGCCGACGAAAATAAAGTTGTGTACTGCCTATACGCGTAAGATGTACTGTTGATGCCGTGAATCGCTTTCTGTCTGCTTGTGAACGTTAGAGGAAATATTGTTATTGCTTCCGTCTGCTGGCTGTGAAGTTGTCGTGTATTTTGATGTTGCGCTGCTTGGGCTCGCTGGATTTGGGTTACCTTTAGGCTGGGTTTCGCGAGTTGTATCGCATTTGGACTAGTGGGCTGCTGCTCGTGATTGGGTTTCTGGGTTTCGATTTCACTGGGTCGCGAAGCTGTTGGCATGAAGAAGAAGACCATAACGTATAGGGGTCGTTACTGGGTATTGCTGTTGTGATGTTGAGCTGGGTCTTTTGGTATTGAGGTATTAGGCCGGTCTTGTGAAAAGGAAATGGGAGTAGGCTGGTTCTGGGTCACTTTGGTGTTGCTGATTGAAAAAAATGAGGCAACAAATGGGTTAGATTTGTAATAGGAAAGTCCACTTGAATTGCAATTATGACCAATGGGAATTAAAAAGTTAGCCAAATTGAGTTTGATTTAGAGAATTTTACTAAAATTTTTATACAAGACGAATTAATATTAATTAATTAACGAGCTTCTTAATCTTAACGAAATAAAATAATTAACTTAATTAGAAACTAATTATTTCAAAAAATATAAACTACTACATAACTAAACTAATTAACCAAATATTTTAGTAAAACTAAAATCTTTTGAGAAATTTTTTGAATATTCATAAAATGTACTAATTATATACATAATTATATAAAACATATATATTATTTAAAAATCATAAAAATGACAAACTATTTAAAACAACTTGCAAACTATTTTGAATTTTATAAAGTCAATTATTTCAAATCGTTTTGAAATTTAATAAGCTCAATGGTTAATTTATATTGTGGAGGTCCAAAATTAGGTGTCAACAAATGTCCCTCGTTTGA
Source organism: Solanum stenotomum (assembly GCF_019186545.1). Classification (NCBI taxonomy): domain Eukaryota; kingdom Viridiplantae; phylum Streptophyta; class Magnoliopsida; order Solanales; family Solanaceae; genus Solanum; species Solanum stenotomum. The sequence continues at coordinate 20,037,719 of NC_064289.1, read as the reverse complement.
CTTGGATTGATGAAAGAAATTCTAGGAAAGTGAAATTGACGAATTCAATTTTGATCGACCACATCTTTATCCTACATATCTCAAGTTATATGAGAATTCATGCCACTTGTAGTTCGACACGCTTGAATGATGCACGATTTTGAAAGAACTCAAAAGTCATCCCGATATCGAATTATGAAGAGACCGAAACACTTGGGAATAAGACTTAAGAGTGAATGTTGGAATGCAATCGAGTTTTCAACACTGATCCCGCCTACATATCCTTCAACTTAGGGAATCGGACTAATTGTAGTTTGACTCGATAGGTTGAAAGGAAAACTTAGTATGCTAGGATATCCTTTGGTTTTGGAGGAGTGACAAAGGTCGAGTATGAAAAAGAGGCTTGCAACCTCTTAGCCATGAATGCGGAGCTCTTCACATCCATAAGTAAGAACTTACACGGACATAGTTTTCGAAGATCTTGGTGTATTGTCACTCAGATTAGAAGGTTACTCCCGGTGAAAAATAAAAATTTTCCCGATGCAAAACTGAAACCAATAAACCTAAAGGAAAACCCACACGCCTTTTGATAGGGGTGTGGTTTGATTGTGGTGGAAGTCGCTCCTCTGCTCGCGTCCTAAGAATTTGGCACTCCTCTTTGGACTATGTCTCAGTTCGCTGCTAAGAAAAAGTTTCACATTGTGTTGCATCCTAGTTGCTGTCGTCCACACCTGTGGTTTGATTTGAGAATTCATCCTGTAGGATGCTCTCGACAAAGACTGAGATAAAACTCATTAGTATAAGAATGTAATTCAAATGGAGAGATAGCGTCTTTTACTATGTTGACACTTAGTCTCTCTCCTTGAACATTTAACGTCAGTTTCTTCAGCTTGACGTTAGGCCAATAAAACTTGTATTTCATATTTGCTATATAATTCTTCAAATGTACTCTTCCTTCGATATCGAAGTAATAGTATATAGACTGATGTAATATGTTGATGGTTCTCTTGATGATGTTCTTGCAAATAAAAATAATGATGATGATTCTTCATTGGTAAGATGACGATAATCCATTGGTTGGATGATGCCGATCCATTGGTAGGATAATGCTGCTACATGATAGGATGATGATGTTGATGCTCCATTGGTAGGATAATGATTCTTCATTGATAGGATGACGATAATAATAGGATGATGATATTGATGCTTCATTGATAGGATAATAATTCTTCATTGATAGGATAACGATAATGATAGGATGATGATGTTGCTCCATCAATATGATGATGATGATGCTCCATTGATAGGATGATGATATTGATGCTCTATTAGTAGGATAGCGATGCTTCATTGATAGGATGACGATAATCCATTGGTAGAGTGGTGTTGATCCATCGATAGGATGACGATAATCCATTGGTAGAGTGATGTTGATCCATCGATAAGATGATTTTACTTCATCGATAGGATGATAATGCTCAATCGACAAAATGATGATTGACAATGATCTATTTATAGGATAATACTGATGAAGATCCATTGGTAGGATAATGATAATAAAGATCCATCGGTAGGATACTGATGATGATGATGATGAAGATCCGTCGGTAGGATAATATTGATCCATTGATAGGATAATGTTGATGATGTCCCATCGATAAAATGATGATGATGATGATGATGATGATGATGATGATGAAGATCTGCAGGTAGGGTAATGATATTCCATTGATAAAATAACGATGATGTCCCTCTGGGTGATGATATTATCTCATTTGATAATACTCTAGGAATGTCCATCCAGGTGGTAGAGACGATGTCCCTCTGGGTAGTTCACATTACCGCGTTTGATATCAATGAAATTCATGAATATTCTTCAAACGTTCTTAATGCTAAAAAATGTAATCTTGTGTTATCGAAGATGCTTGTATATGTTGAGAGTGATGCTTTCACTTGTTCCCATTTTGAACAGTTTGTTTTCATTGTGACTTATGATTTGCTGGAGATTTAAACGAGGTATTGTTGCTCGTATTCCAAACTCTTTCTTTTTCTTCTAAAAAACTTTAATGTCTTTCCTGCATCCACCGAAAAGTTGTCAATTTGGGGAGCTCCTCGCCCTTTTGACTTCTCCATATTCGTTGAATGGAGAAATATAATGAACTTGAGGCAATCTTATAGACCTGCATCCACAGAAAAATTGTTAGTTTTTAAAACAAACTGTATTGTGTTGACTTCTTCAATCGCTTCCTTGTCTTGCTATTTTCAGTTGATCACTCTGATCTCTTGCTTCTCGATAGACAAGACAAAACATTTTATGCAAAAATATTTGAAACATATTGACAAAATCTTGTAGAAAAAGGTTTTCAAAAAGCTGTAATTGAAAAAGGTTACTGCCAAGTGTCATGTCGCGTCATGCTTGAATGAACGTCCTTGGTTCGAAACTTTGGTGTGTCTGATAGCTTGTTCTGGAGAATTCAAAAATACTTATGGCTTGGGAAATTTTTGACGTGGTTCTCTTGAAATCTACTATAATTGGGAAGTTTTCTAGTTGACTTTGAAATCCAACAGTACGGGAGATTGTTGAAGTTGACTATGAACTATAACGATGCCAAAGATAATTTGAAGTTAGTTTTAAACTTCTAATCATGCTCGAAATATTCAAAATTGACTACAAACTTCTAGTGATGCTTGAAGAAATTTTTGAGGCCATCCTAAAAATTTCTATCCAGTTAGATATCTTGGAGTATCTCGAACTGTTGCTATATAACTTGTAGAGTTTTTGAGACCCTCTCAAAAATTTTGTCAAAGTTGCAACTCTCAATGTATCTTCAGTCTCGACTTATTGGAGAGATCCCCTTCTCTAGAATTTTGAGTCCCTCCCAAAAATTCTATCCCAATTTCTATTGTAAAGAAAAAGAGAAATGTTACGAGAGATATGACCGAGCCGTTGTGGCGCCCACGTATCCCGCTGAGGCAGGAATCAGGTCAAACGTATTTTACCTCTAGAAGATCAACATAAATAGGAAAATTTAACTAAGGAAATGACCGAGGCTGATATAGGCCACCTACCTATCTCATTCTTTAGAATTTAGGTCGAACGTAGTTCAGATAAACAAAAAAAAACACATTAAAATGGATAAAAGGGTCACCGGGGCCTACATAGGCTGCCTTCGTATCTCACTCTTGAGAATTCAGGTCAGACGTAGTTCATTACAAAGGGATAAATTCTAAGCATAAACGATTACAAAAAAATAAAGGCAGCTACAAGGAAAAGATAGAAATAGAGTCTTAAAACATGTTATCTTTTGACAGTATTTAAGTATATTGATAACTTGTGAGACCCAATGTTCATGCTCAAACATGTAATGTCATCAAACAAATGTATCGATGTGTTCTCCAAGCAAACTGATGAATTCTCTTTCTTGCGTTTTTGTCAGATAGGCACCAATTTTGATTTCTTTGATGCGTTCATCATTTTCCTGATTCACTATTCTGATTTTTTCTAAATTCAGCTTATCGTGACTTTCGAACTGTCTGAACTCCTCAACCAGGTGTTTGGGTACAATGATCTTCTCATTGTCCTCAAATTCCTCCGCATATACCCCATTTTGTTCATTCAGCTTGTAACATGACATGATATTGACAGATTTAAAAATATTTTCATTGAAATCATAGACAGATACTGTTAGATAAATATAAAGCAAGTAAAGAAAATTTTCGCAATAAGGGTGGTATTCGTTTGAAATAAGAAAAAAAGAACTCCTGCCATGATAATAAATCATTTTGCCTTTTTCAAAATATTAGGAGGGAGATTAAAACATAGTGAGGCAAAAATAGAGTAAAGGATGGGTCTCGAGCCTCATTTGAAACACCACCATTTTTTAGAAATAATATATAAAATTGTCTATGTCTACCAAGATGAGCGAGGAATCAAGAGCAGAGTGGATGCCCAGTTAGGCATTTGCTCCTTTGGCTCACTGTCTAGTATGATTGGTGTCTCAATCATCTTTTCAATCACAATATAACCTTCTTTATCAAATTTTTGATTCCTGCCTTTATACCAACTTGCATTGGAAAAGACTGATATAAGTGAGACAATGATTTTGAAAAAGCTTGATCGATCTTCTACTTGTTATGATCCTCTTTCGTCACTAAATAAAAAGCTGGATAAGGTGTCATGATCACAAATTTGGATTTCTCTCTTTTGGTTAGAGTGACTACACCTTTCTCAAGCTTTCCATGGTTGTCTGAGATTATAACTTTCTCCACATTCAAATCTTCTTCAACTTCAACCATATTAATAGTCACCCCTCTATGATTCGACATGGGGTTACTAGTGACATTAGGAGTGGCAGTCTGAAGAGTGTCGACTTTAAGATCTATCAAGTCTTGAATTTTATGCTTCAAGTTGATACAATCCCTAGTAATATGCCCAACACCTCCTGTATGGTAAGCACAGTGAAGATCGAGTCTATAAAGCTTGGAGTTAACATTGATATTTTTTGGATCAATTGTCTGTATCAGGCCAGCTGATTTCAATCTCTCAAAAAGTTGTGTTCGGCTCTCAACCAAAAGAGTAATGACTCTAAAGGGTTTCTTCTCAAGATTTGGGCGAGGAAGATAGTAATTATTTCTTGGATGTGAATGTACTTGACGGTAGTTTAGAGGATTTGGTGAGTTGGTGCTTGCATTTGGAAATTTGGGTATTGTGGAGCTCGGTAGCTAGAAGGAGTGTTTTAGTAGTGCGGAGGTGGAGTTTGGAAATTAGGAGGTAGAATTTGGTAACTCGGTGGTGGAGTTTGATAACCAAATTGGGTATAACAAACTGGATATGAATTTTGTGGAGCTCGAGGATAACCTTTGTAAGGTGAAGATTTTCTGAAGTGTCCTTTTCCATAAGATGCGCAGGAAATAAAAGACACATCATCTCTCTTCTTTTTCAGCAATCCTGAAGATTTGGTTGGGGCGCCAACACGAGAAATCTTTCCAGTTTTAATCCCATCTTCGATATCCTCACCTACCTTGATTATCTCCGCAAATTTTGCTCCAATGAGCAACATTATCTTGTCATAATACTCTGGCTCTTGAATGCATATGAATAGTTCAATGATCTCATTCTCAGTCATAGGAGGTTGAACCCGGGCGACCTATTTCCTCCACTTATACGCATATTCATGATAACTTTCAATAGATTTCCGCTTAATTCTCTCCAAAGAATAACAATCAGGAATGATCTCCACATTATAGGCAAACCGTTCGACGAAATCCTTACCTAGTGCATTCCAGCTAGACCATTGCTTTATCTCATGAGAGGTAAACCATTTCAGCGCTTCTCCACTTAAACTTCAGCTAAAGAGCCACGTTAACAAGGCTTCATTCCTGCCAACTCCTACGAGTTGATCACAATAAGCTCTCAAATGAGCTAACGAATTTTTGGTTCCTCCAAAAGTGTTGAACTTCGGCACTTTAAAACCTTCCGGGAGGTCTAGATTCGGATGGATGCACAAATCCTCATAACTCAACCCATCGACTTCAGGAATACACTGCAGCTCCTTCAAGGCTTTCCTGATCTCTTCTTTCATATTCAGCTTGACTGCCTCTTCCTTTAACATCCACTCTCTCTCATGTTCCTTATAGTGATGAAGCTCGGAATAGTTAGCATAGGGCTCATTTGGGATTGGGATTTGGCAGGTGGTTTTTTGAGGTAGAGATGGAGCAATTGAGGGACTTTGGGCATTTTGAGGGGCTTGGTAGTTTTGAGGGAAAGTCTGGGGGTTGGTATGCTGATTTTGGTGATGGAGGGAGGTTTGCAAGTTATTAATGTTTTGGTTGAGAGGGGGCGGACAAGTTTGAGGGTTGTCATTTTGAGGAGGAAGTGGTCTTTGGGGGTTGGTACTTTAAGTAGGAGGTGGTGTCTGGTAAGAGGCGGAGGCATAATGGGGATTTTGGGTGGTTAGGTCGATGGTTGAGGGATTCTAACAGGACTGGAGGGTGGGTTTTGAGCTTGTTCCGCGTTTGAAAGAGGAAAGTAGAGTGGAGGCCTTCCATCTGCTGGAGCATTGAAAGCAAAAACTGGATTAGGCGAATCTTGCCTTCTTTGCATTTCGACCCTCATTTCGGCAATCTATTGCATTAACTACATAATTAATTCATTTTGATCGGCGGTGGCGGGCTGAGCCACGACAACATCAGTCAGGCTAATCTCGTCATTGTTATCACCCATTACTGCCTTTTTTTTGCGAACTTTGATCGAGGGAGAAATATTTGGGGGCCTTAGATCTTATGAAATAAGGATGACCAACCAGCTTATCAACACATATCAGTTTTAAGTTCCTGACAAAGAAAAATAACTCAAAAGATAAACATGTTAGTTTATGTATATGATAAATAATATAAAATATCACACATAAGACCGCAAACACATGAGAGTTGTTCCACTTGAAGATAAACTAGCCCACATATTTAGAGAAATGACAAAATAAACAGGAATTTGTCTATTTGATTTTGAGCTTAGTGAATCAGAAATGTCAACTTGAGTCAAGACAAAATTGATTGTATCTTTCATTGTCATATTTTCGATTTTCGATTTATATGAAACTCTATTCTCCTTGCAAGAGTTGGAAAAGATAAAATTTCTCAAAATGGGGATCGAGCCTTGAAAGGCTGCCTATGTATCTCACGAGGGAGAATTCAGGTCCTATATAGTTCGACCCACTTAAATCTCTTTTGATTTGAGATGATGAATTTATTTCTGATATGAGAGAGTAAGATTTTAAAAATGAAGATCGAATTTTGTTGTGAAACTAAAGACTCGAAGAGTATTTGGACGCACTTTTGATAGTGACTTGATATTTGTGCTTAGGGGTTTCTAGAAAGTTTCCAAAAAGAGTAGGCTTGAACATCTTCGAATAAAGCAACATAATCACACAAACAGTTATTGCACATTTTAAATAAATATGTGACCCTTTTGTGCCAAGGATAGGCCTAACGATTTGAGGGATATATACGTCATCTAAAACATTCCATTGCCCCGAAACCCATATTTATACAAGTTTTACGAATAAACTGAATGGGATACATAATAGGGGAAATGGGATACAAAATAATCAGTCCCGTGTAGGGGTACGATCCGAAACTATGCCTCTACGAAAGGTCCTTCTCCAAATGCCGACGCCTTTAAATGCAATGATGATTCATAAAGATCTTCATGTAACTAAAGTAAGCTAATTAAGATAAACTCTCAACCCTGAGGGACAATGGTTTGGCCAATGACGTATACATCTTTCAAATTCTAACACATAAGTATGAACGTCTGTATAGGTCGTGGGCCATTTTGGACTCAAGGTGGTCTCTCTAATGGGTCCAACACGCCTTGGGTGTTAGGTTATCTTAGTTCAATGCGCTAAAAGGGATTTGGTTTCACTCTACGCTAGTTGACTAAGAGTTGGTTTTGAGACAAGACCTGGTACCCGAGTTGGACAAACTACAGGGTGAAGTATAATAAATGACGTTGGATGACCACAAACCAACTATTTGTTTATCACTTCAAAAGAATTCAAATGTGCTTTTCTGAAGGACAGCCGTGGAAAGCCACATAACCGCCTTTTTTTCTAATGCAAATTATTTGCCGTTTGGCGGAATTGATGCCATGAAATGCCACAATTTATAATATACAAGAAAAACAATTAAGCAATTTAAACAAATAGCCAAATAAGTTAATTTCAGGGTTAGAACCCATTCAGTTACCCAACAGAGTCATCATTCTGTTTTATATATAAAAATGGAGAGAAACAACGGGTTTAAAGAGTCGCCACTTTTTTAAAAAAAAAAATCAAGAAAACTAATTTTTCAAAAGATTAAAATAGAAATCTAATGAAAATAGTAAAGGGGGTTCAGGGTTCATATTAACATTTCGGGAAGAGTTTAAAGGAACCCCAAATACCTTTAACATGAATTTATTCTATAATTAACTATTTGGCTAAACGATTTTAAGAAAATACACATACTTGAATAAATAAAGAAAGTAAAAAACTTTGAAACTCATTTTTCTTAGGGGAAAGGAAATAAGGATGCTATTTAATTAGAAAATACTAGATTTTAACAGTTATGGTTGATTCATCTTTTGGGGAATTGAATTAAGGAAAAACCTTAGAATCAACTAGCAAATAAGCAAATAATAACAATTAAATAAACATGAAAACATAGGCAATAAAGGGAAAGAGATATAGGCCCAAGTCTAGTTTTATGTCCGTCTGGGCCAGTACATGGGCCTAATTTCATTTTTAGGTCTTTGGCCCACTTTCCTTGTCCTAATCTGATTATAGAAAGCTAACTTTTTCCATTGGGCTTAAGTCCCAAATCTTCACCTGTCATAGACTAACAAGTAATAATAATAAGACAAAGGGGATTAGGCCCAAAATAGTAAAATACAAAAAAACTTAATTTGGAGGCCTTTGGGCTCATTTCTTGATAGTGTATACAATCCCGGATCAGCTCCAATTCCTCTTCGTCGAATTCATGAAATGTATTCCTCACTTTTGAAGGCTGACATACTCAATAAAAGAATTTTTGGGCCTTCGTGGCCCCCTTTTGAAATGCAAAAATAGAGTCTGTGGGGACTTGGGGAGATTTCACATGCATAAACAAAAGGCAAAAGAGTTAATATGCTGTCCAACTTGAGATAAATAAAGGAAAACTGACTCGTTGTAAAATATCTACTGACTCAAAAGGTATAAATTAACATATAATGCTACTAAAGGGAATCATACTGAAATATTGGAAATCAACTATTTTAAATCAATGATTAAAAGGGTTTGATGGTCACTCAAACTAATGAATTAAATTATTAACTAATAATATGCTTATGAAAAGGCAGAATGGAGATATTCATTATCATGCATCCAGGTAATTAGAGGATGAGGAGATAACATGTAACTACATTGACTCATGTCTCAAAACAGTAGTTGGACAAAAAACTGATTATTAAGATTCGATAGATTATTGCATTAAGCATGTAAACTAAATACAAAGCATTAAACAATTAATGACAAAGAAGAATCTTAAAACAACTATGAAAAAAAAGATAGTCAGGGCAGTCTAATTTTGAAGTAACAACCACACCATTTAAGTGAAAGCCTCACCCTTATTTAGCAAAATTCCACCAATAGGAATGCATACTACAAATACACATATCAAAACTTTTAAACAAGGGTAAACTCCGAAGACTTAAAAGAGAAAAAAATGTAAGCAAGCCAACATGATGAGATGATCAGGAAAGTGAAATAAGCATTGACTTTGAAAGCAAAGCAAGGATTGAATCGAATTATTGTCTGGACAGTAACAAGACTTCACATTTTATGAGTTTAACTAGGAATGGTGAACATTTTTTACTAAACATTTAAGCAGATAGAAACATGAACTCGATAGTAACATATATTTCTAACAGTAGAACAATCATGGGACTAAAAAAATGAAGAAAACAGGCTAACAGATCAACAAGCCATGGATGAAACAACATACAAATTTCATATTAACTAGTTTAAAGATCTACTCCTATTTTGAAACGAAAACGACATTAACAGACCAAAAGTTGGGTTGAAATAACAACCACGAGAGTTATTTCAGTCATCCTAGCCAACATCAAGCCAAACGAGCAACCAAACCATAGAGACAAAGTAAATAAATGCGAGAATCAAAAGAAACTAGAATTCTCGATTCAAAGAGTTCTTAAGCTTACGAAAGATGCGCTCTATATCTCAAACTAAAAACATATCAACATCAAACAAGACGACTAAACTTTAAACATCAATGCTAGACCAAACGAAAGAACAGATGCATTCTAGAAAAAGGAAGAAGGGAATCAACAAAAAGAAACTCTGATTTTACAAACAGAAGCAGACTAAAGCGAGTTGGAATCAAAAGGATTTTTACCATTTATGGGGCAGCAAATGAGGAAGCACGAGCTAAAGATGCCAAGCTTACACAACCACAAGCGTAAACCTCAAAAATTCTGATAAAACAAGCAAGTGGATGAAAACAATAGAGGTTGAAAATGGTCTTCTTTGCTATTTCGATTATATCTCTTATATATCTATATTCTTATATATCTATTTCTCTCTGCATCCTTATCAGTAGAAAAATCCCACCACTAACAATGAGGAAAAATGGGGAATTTATAGAAGAATTCTAGGGTTCAGAATTAGGGGGAAAAGGACTGAAAAATTCGGATTCAAGGCCCACATATTTTTGAATTCAAAATCCAAATTCTATCCAAAAAGAGAATATTCCCAACGATTCTCACGAATTCAAATGAATTGGAGTGAGGTGGAGGGCGTGGCTCGATCGACTGTCCTTGGCTTGCTTCGTGGCATGATCTTACGTTGCAAGAATGATTCCGCGGCTGGAAAAGACTGGAACAGTACTAGGTGTACTGTTTGTCGAGGGAAAGGAAGAAGACGACGAGAATAAAGTTGTGTACTGCCTGTACGTGTAAGGTGTACTTTTGACGCCGTGAATTGCTTTCTGTCTACTTGTGAACGTTGGAGGAAATATTGTTGATACTTCCATCTGCTGGCTGTGAAGACGCTGTTTATTTTGACGTCGCACTGCTTGGGCTCGCTGGATTCGGGTCACGTTCAGGCTGGGTTTCGCGAGTTGGGTCGCATTTGGACTGGTGGGCTACTACTCGCGATTAGGTTTCTGGGTTTCGATTTCACTGGGTCGCGAAGCTGTTGGCGTGAAGAAAAAGACCATAACCTATAGGGGTTGTTACTGGGTATGGTTGTTGTGATGTTGAGCTGGGTCTTTTGGTATTGAGGTATTGGGCCGGTCTTGTGAAAAGGAAATGGGAGTGGGCTGGTTCTAGGTCACTTTGGTGCTGCTGATTGAAAAAATGAGGCAATAAATGGGTTAGATTTGTAATAGGAAAAAGGCCACTTGAATTGCAATTATGGCCAATGGGAATTAAAAAGTTAGCCAAATTGAGTTTGATTTAGAGAATTTGACTAAAATTTTTATACAAGACGAATTAGTATTAATTAATTAACGAGCTTCTTAATCTTAATGAAATAAAATAATTAACTTAATTATAAACTAATTATTTCAAAAAATATAAACTATTACATAACTAAACTAATTAACCAAATATTTTAGTAAAACTAAAATCTTTTGAGACAATTTTCGAATATTCATAAAATGTACTAATTATATACATAATTATATAAAACATATATATTATTGAAAAATAATAAAAATGACAAACTATTTAAAATAACTTGCAAATTATTTTGAATTTTATTAAGTCAATTATTTCAAATCCTTTTGAAATTTAAGAAGCTCAATGGTTAATTTATATTGTGGAGGTCCAAAATTGGGTGTCAACATAAATATTTATATTTTCTTGATATTATAAAACTAATAAATGAAATAAATAAATATATTTGAAAAATAGTGGACAAATAAAATTAAACGGATGGGTAATATAGTAATTTCAATAATAAAAACGAAGACGCAAAATTTTACTCATAAATCGCATTTGATGTATGCTTTTTATGCCTTTCATTATCAGCGCTTTTTATTTAGGTATTTGAGAAAGGTTTGTCAAGTTTTTAACGATATGATGGTTTTTTAAAAGATATAATCTTTTATTGATATTATAAAAGTAATAAATAAAATAAATAAATATATTATTAAAATAGTGGATAAATACAATTAAACAGAAGGGTAATATAGTAATTTCAACAATAAATAAGCAGACACAAAATTTTACTGATAAATCACATTCGTTAAATGATTTTATGTCTTTCATTCTCAATGCTTTCTATTTAGGTATCTGAGAAGGGTTTTTACAAGTTTTCAATGACATGATGGTTTTTTAAAAGATGAAATATTTATCTTTTCTTGATATTAGAAAAGTAATAAATGAAATAAATAAATATATTTGAAACATAGTAGACAAATAAAATTAAATGGAAGGGTAATATAGTAATTTCAATAATAAATACGAAGACACATAATTTTACTCATAAATCGCATTTGGTGAATGCATTTTATGTCTTTCATTCTCAACGCTTTCTATTTAGGTGTAACATTCCGAAAATTTGTAGACTTAACTAGAGCCTAATGTAATGGTTCTAGAGCTTTACGTGGGGGTTAGAGTTGTAGAATTGGCTTCTTGTATTTAGAATAAAGGGTTTAGGGCTAGCACGTGAAGGTACGACCCCCCCAAGTACCAACCAAGGGTCCCCGAGGAGGACGCTAGAACTTCCCAAAACCAGCACCACCCATGAGACCACACACGCCACGTCGATGGACCCACGCCCTCTAGATGAGTAGCGTGGGTGACGCCTCATTGGAATCTGCCTAAGGCAGTAGCCACAGGCAGGACCACGCCTCGTGGATGGGTCCACGCCACATGGCTTGGATCCGTAGGTCAAGCCCTCCGTTTCAAGCCCCAAACCATGAACCACGCCCGACCAACACGGGCCATGGTCCCACCCACGGTCCGTGGGTCGTGGAGTCGTGGGTCAAGGGCTGGAAAACAGTTTTTTTATTAGGTTTGGGGGTTAAGTCTAGGGGTGTTAATTACTATTAAGTGGTGTCGTGTTAACTTAGTTTTGACCACCTATAAAAGGTTTTAAGACCCCTAAACTAAATCATCCCTCTCATTATTTCCAAAAAATCAATTCCCAAACTCAACCTCCCCAAATATTTCTCTCTCTAGAAAGTGAATAAGAAGAAAAAAAGAAGAAAGTTAGGTCAAATTCCTCCATTGATACAAGATTTGTGAGGGCTTTATAATCAAGGTATGATAGCTTATTCATCCATGGATTCTTCCATCCATGGAGCCCCCTAGATTTCCCCTAATTGTGAAGAAAAACCCCCAATTCTAGCTAGGATTTCTTCCTATATTGTGGGTAGTGTTGACTATGATTCCAATTGAGTGGATAGTACTTGTTTATGATTGATTTAGCATTGAATTATGAATATATTATATGTTTTCTATCGCTAACCCTAGTTTAATTGATGAAATTATAGTAATGTGGGTTTATGCCATGAAAGGTGTAATTGAGGATTCATAGACGATCTTCTAGAATTGATGACTTGTATAGTAATTGTTCATTAACGAAAGTTTGTAAACATGAATTAAATTAGATTATAGTACATATGATGGATCATGACTAGTAACGTTTGAAGCTGAACCTTTATGATAAATTATGACTAGAATCACTTAATAATGAAACATGTGGTTAGAATATGTTGGAATCTAGGTATGTATGATGATTGTAAGAAGTAAAGCTTTGAGAGTAAGGATTGTAGTCTTGAATGTTGATTTCTAGGGTTTGAAGGTAAAGCTAATATGATGAATTATGTATGTTAAGGCCCTAAGAGGGAAGTTGACTTGATGATGACAGACTATTAGATAGAATTGTTATGGAAGGACTTTACCCACCTAATCTACCTTATGAAAGTTTGAATGCATAAAGTAATTGAATAACATAAGTTAGGATAATATCCATGTATAGTGCATGAACCCTATGTGTGAAGATTGGAAGTAAGTCTTGAACCTCAAGGAGGTGAATTATGAGATTATGCTTATAGTTATTGAACTATCTGAATCATGTTATCATCCATGTCTAATGTAGTCATTCTAGATGTGTTGATTTGCTATGATTATGAATATATCCATGTCTAATGTAGTCATTCTAGATGTGTTGATTTAATATGAGTTTTGACCCTTAAAAGGGCAAGATATGGTATTATGCATGTTTTATGAAGTTTAGTACATGCTTTAGAAACACTTTGAGAGTAAAGTGAATATGTTCATTATCTAGTTGTTGTGTTGTTGAAAGGTTGTCCTTATATACACACTTATGCATGAATATGATATGATGTGAAAGGTTGTCACATGTAGTGATTCTAAGGTTGGAAGACTAGTCTCACCTATCGAATCTATGAGTTATCGTATGAGTTATGTTAGATTGAGTGTCAAGACATTCTTCCACAATTATGAATTAAGTCAAGACTTAATATGAACTCAATGGGACTTAATGCCTAGCACCGAGTGGGTATAAATATGCGATGGAAGCTTTTACCTTAGATGAGTTTGGCTTTCCAAATGGGTTCCTTCTACCATAGTTGAGTCTGAGTTCCCAAAGTATGTATCTCATGAGATGGAAACCTTCTACCCTAGTTGAGTTCGGGTTTCTAGTAGCAATCTCATTATCCTATAAACTGCGTGCCCCCCTTAGGTTACTTATCTATTGGATCCACCTAATTTAAGAGTATGGTTCTACCATTGGCAAGTAGAACAACCCTTTTTCGATGTGGGGTAAACATCGGATTCCATGTTAAGCTCACACGGTCTATGTCGGTTCAGGCTTATGTCTCCAATATGGTAGTAATATGAATACGAATATGAATTATGGTTACGTAAGAAGCTTTACTTAGTATGAGTAGGATTATGGGATCTTATTCATACATTGCACAAGTATGCTTTGAGGGTAGTCATGGTATGTTCCTTCTATGTATGATGATCAATATGTTGAATATGTTTATGGCTTATGCTTATGAAGTATGTTTAGTAGGATTGTGTTATAGTTGCCCTCCTTGTTATGATTGACTAAAGGTGAGAGATTCCCTTGTCTATGAGAATTAAGCTAAGGATGAGACCAAAAAATGGTAAATATGATTATGATGACCAAAGAGAATACTTAGTATGAATGGGATTATGAGGTCTTACTCATGCATTGCACAAGTATTCTTTGAGGTTACACGAGAATTGGTTCTCTTATGATATGAAGGACTCAGGGATGAATAATGCGTATATGATGCTTATGTTGGAGACTTTACTTATGGTTATGATATTGTCTTTTATGCTTATAGTTTATGTTTTGGGAAGTATTTCTTATGCTTTTGGATTATGTCTTATATTGGCTAACCCCTTGTGTTATGCTCTTATGATGTTATGCTAGCTATCATATTTAGTTCATAATTGTACTAATGCATACTTTTGCCTACTTTCTTATCAAATGTAGGTTTTGAGGACATTGACTTCCATCTTCGTGGCTAGGTGCATAGTAGAACAAGAAGAGAAGACTTGGTGAGTCCTCATAGCTTCGAGGACAAAGCCACTACTTCCTTTATGTCTTTCATTTTATGTTTAGAGATATTGTATGGGCTTTGTCCCAAGAGTTATTCAAAAGTTGTTTTAGATGGTTTGGGACAAATTGTAGTAAGACTTCCGCTTGTTTTTAAAAAGACTTCGATTGTATGGATAAAAGTTTAAAAATTTCCGTACTTTTATATTATCTTATGTTATGATATGCTAAGGGCTTGTATGATACCCCTTCGGGGTCAAGTACGCCATGTTACATCTATGTTGTACCCCTGGGTCGTGACACTAGGTATCTGAGAAGGGTTTTTCAAGTTTTCAACGACATGACAACTTCTAAAAAGATAAATATTTATCTTTTATTGATATTATAAAAGTAATAAATGAAATAAATAAATATATTATAAAAATAGTGGATAAATAAAATTAAACAGAAGGGGTAATATAGTAATTTCAACAATAAATAAGAAGACGCGGAATTTTACTTATAAATCGCATTCGCTGAATGTGTTTTATGTCTTTCAATCTCAGCACATTCTATTTAGGTATCTGAGAAGGGTTTTTTCAAGTTTTCAACGACATGACAGTTTCTTAAAAGATAAAATAGTTGTCTTTTCTTGATAATATAAAAGTAATAGATGAAATAAATAAATATATTATAAAAATAGTGGACAAATAAAATTAAACATAAGGGGTAATATAGTAATTTCAACAATAAATAAGAAGACGCATAATTTTACTCATAAATTACATTTGCTGAATGCGTTTTATGCCTTTCATTCTTAGCTCTTTTTATTTAGGTATCTGAGAAGAGTTTTTCATGTTTTCAATGACATGACATTTTTTATAAAAGATGAAATATTTATCTTTTCTTGATATTATAAAAGTAATAAATGATATAAATAAATATATTATAAAAATAGTGGACAAATAAAATTAAACGAAAGGGGTAATTTAGTAATTTCAATAATAAATAAGAAGACAGAATTTTACTCATAAATTGCATTCGTTGAATACGTTTTATGCCTTTCAGTCTCAATGCTTTCTATTTATGTAACGACCCGAACCGTAGTTATTCAGGAGAAATAAAACTTGGGAAAATGTTGGGGCCACTGTCCCGCCAGGGCAGGCCAGATGCCGCTAGGGCAGCGGCGCCACAGCAGGGTAACTAGTCGCCAGAGCGAGATAGGTGAGGCAGAATTTAAATAGTGTGAAATCCTATTTTCTCCTTCTTTCAAAAACACCTAATTTAGACATAAATCACCCTAAAACCCCTCCAAAGGCTGCTCTAGGATTGTGAAATATGGAGGAAGAGAATTATAGTGTAAGGAGATCGATGACTTGTGGATTTTTCATCAATTTCACCTTCTTGTGGCCCGAAAACCCGAATTGGAGCTATAATTCCGTGCAGTAGCTGGGCGCCCAGGTAGGCTAGGTTTATTTAAATTGAATAGTATCAAATTTGTTATTCACTGCGTAGTATGTTGAAATTGACGATAGAATTCATGCTTAGGCTTGTTGTGCACCAAAAAAGGATTGATTACGCACATATTCCTAATTGATAAGTTACGATTTGGATATAGTGGTGATTCCTATTGTTATGGGGTGTTTTTGACTAGTGGCTAGATAATATGGGTGCGTATAAGTAAAGTGCAACGGTAGTAGCAAACCTACCGAATTGATCATAAAACAATGCATGTCAAGGACTTGGGTATTCGACTATAGGTTGTGAGTAGTGCAAGTGATGGTTGTGATTTCTTGTTGTGTGATATATGTTTGTTCTTGCTTCATTATGATACATGTATGTATGCGAATGTTGCACTATTAATCACACTAATCTTAAATGAGGATAGATAAATAATCAAATGCGATGAATCATGACTTGATTGTATGATTATGAGAATATATTTGTGATTGTGATTGTGGATTGATGAACGGATTGGGTGTTACGTTCCGACACACTAACTTGGATCGGTTGCCATGTTCCGACATAAACATGGATCAGTTGCCATGTACCGGCATAAATATTGGAATGGGTGTCACGATCTGACACGCTAACTTGGAACGGGTACCACGTACCGGTACACTAATAATTTGGGCTTGGGTTCCATGAGAGGGCCATTGACTTGTATTATATGTGTAATTGCTTGCATTATTGATGATGTGGAATTGGGCGTGTTTCCTGAAATGATTGGTGTATTGTACACTATATGCTTATAGGTGGGGATTGCAATGTTGTAAGTTAATTGGAGATACCTGGTTGTGTAATAAACTGTGGATAGTAGAGTTTCAATTCTGTTGTAATATGGTAAGGGGGAACTAAAGGACCCGGGTGCTATCCTTGTTAATTAGAATATGGGCATGGGCATTATTGTTGAGGCTCAGGGTGGTGGTTAGTGATAGTATTGTCAGGTGAGTTTTCCCACTAAGGGAGTGGTAATATAAACAGATAGTAAGTCTCGATAGGCGTAAGGTAAGGGTCATAAGTTGAGTAGAGATGAGGAAAACGAAAGGGTGTATCGTGAGTGGTTGGCCGGGTTGGTAGCGGTGTATCGAAAAACTTCCTTAGGGGATTGATTGGGTGTAATCGCGACGAGTGAGTAAGAGGTTAGAGGCAAGTCAACTAGCCTGCTATTAATATCCAGAATGGTAAAAGTAGGCAAATTATAAAGGTGGAAGAGCGATTGGTCTTATTACATGTTTCTCCAGTTAATTTCTTGTAATATGCGGTGGGTATTCGGGATGACCGATGATGCCTACCAGTACGTGTGGTTGTACTGATACTACTCTTGCTATGCCTTTTTGGCATATTCTGGTTGCAGGATCAGTGATATTTCATAGGTGAAGGCGAAGGAAATCTCCAGCAAGTTCTATCTTTCCTTCCGCATGGTGGGAGCTGTGTCTTTTCGTTATCATGTTTTACGTTGTACTCTTAGTAGCTCTTGTACCTATTTAGACTAGATCCTTGGGGAGTTAATTACTTTACAAGAACTTTGAGTCGTTTTAAATTCTTATTTTATATTATATGAATTTCTTTTATTCGTCAATTATTCCTAATTTTTCTACATTTTTGAAACATTGGGATTGAGGGTTCTCCCACTGTCACGACCTAAAAATGGACGTGATGGCACTCGTCTTATCCCACCAAGACAAGTCAGCCTAAAACTCAACCATTACAATAAAGTGCAGAAATTTTTATAATCAACTCAAAAATACCCCAAAATCTGGTTGTCACGTGTACAAGCCTCTGAAGTATTTCAATTGATTCAAAAGAAAAACATTAGTCTCGAATGACATTATTTCTAGAATAGAACAAGATCATAAATAGGAGTAAGAAGGTCCTCTAAAATGACAAGCATCTACCTCACAAACCTCTATAAGAAGCCTCAAACAAGGAGAAGAGAAAATATCACAAAGGTCCGGGCTAGTAACCAGCAAGGGGTGAGTACCAAACCACACGGTACTCAGCAAGTGAACCTCTAAACACAAGTTAAGGGGATAGAATATGGATACTCTTTACACCCCAACCGAACCTCTACAACTACAAGCTACATAAAACCAGCTCAACCTAATAGTTCACAGTTTACATAGCACCCAACTCAACAACAATCAATTTAACAAATTACATATCCTCAACAACAAACTCAATATTCATCAATCACAACTTCCACAAAAAGGCACTCACAAATATCAGCGACACATAAGATAAAGTTCATCAAATAGAGGTAATCAAATATCAAGTACTTTCCAACCACCAATAAAACACATAATCATCAAGAATGAAGGATGTCATGGGATGCAATGCAATATAACACCATGAAATGATATGCCTCAGAATACCAAGTACTCTCTCAACCGTATATACATGATACTCCTTGGAAATACATCGAGAGTTCATGACCCATGGGGGACTCGCGAGGTCCATATACCGACATAGATGATCTTCACGTGTATGTGCGGACGATCTCAACGCACTATCATAAATCAAACAAATTTCACACAGACGATTTCCACGTGCCCAAATTATAATCTTAACATCTCACCATTCCTAGCACGGACGATCATCACGTGCCCATCTTATACTCAACCTCATGTCAATGCATGTGCACAATATGATTTCAATAAAAGGGATGATGCGTCTCAATCAATTATCAATATGATATGTAATCACCTCAGCTATCACCAGTATATGGGTTCAATAAAGAACCCAATCACACATAATAAATCAAGTCAATATATAATATCAGCTAATGCCCATATGCTTTGACATTCTCGGATTACAATCCGCATTCTATAGTAATAAACTTTCCCTTTATACACCAGTACTCGTACCAATGCCCGTCACAAACAATTCTCAACACATCACACACAAACAATTAATCACATTGCCTTTTATTACCCCTTTTTCATCATTAGAATTAATCAATGTGGACAAGTCAACCCATCACCAAGTCTCATTACCTCCAAACACATATTACAAGGAAATACACGAATTTCATACACTTAACAAGGGTTTAGAAATCCACTTACCTCAAACAATTAAACAATCACTCCGGGACTTGAGCCTTCCCTTTTCGCTAAGCTTCCAAATCAATACAATCTATTCAAGTAAATAATCACAGTAAGGTTTTGAAACTAACAACACTCAGTATCACTATATGTCTAACATAGATCCAAAAATCATAGTGCACGAATCTATAATCAAGTTCTTAACTTTTGGTGCCAACTCTTTCAACTTTTTTTCCAAATTTTCAAGCCTAGGATTAAGTTCCTAATCCTTCAAATATCATAAATCTAATGATATATATATATATATATATATATATATATAATATAATACACATAATATTTAATTACTTATCTCAATATATCAAAAAGTTATTTTGTAATCTGATAATAAAACAAGAACTACTAACTACGGTAATCTAACTGTTTACGAAAATCCATGGCGAGACCATTTGAGGCAAAAATCACGAAATTCCTAAAACTTATCAATTCAGAGCAATGATTACATTATGCCATTAGAATAAACACCTCAATATTATCCATCATTAGCCAATAATGGCCTAGCTCTTGTCTTCTCAAATTGTCAAAAGAACGTACTGCCAAATTCTAAATTCCAATTTCAACTTTTCCAAATTTCCCTTCCTAATTCAATTAAATTATATTTTAATAATTTACATTCTATATTCTAACAATATGGTTACAATTAATATGAAAGTTTGAGATTTCCTTACCAGCACTGTATTAGCTAAGTCGGTTCCACGCCTCCGACTCCACGCCTCCAAGTGAGTTTCTATTCTGCTCTTCTTTTCTTAATACTTTTAAGTATTAAAAACTGACAAGCCCTACTACTTATTCTAATATATATATATATATATTAGATATAATGGACCCCGTGTAAGCACGGGCCCAATAATTGTTATTTTATTTGTCTATTTATATGTGTGATTCATAATATTCTTAACGTAATTTTTAAAATAATATATGTTACTTTTTAACTCAATTTATGTAGTACATGTGAAATTTCGAAAGTTAATCACATTTTTCTAAATTATCAGTGTTAATTTAAATTTGAGATAGGGAAAGTGAAGCGAAAGGCGTACATAAAAGTAATTTTAGATACTTGCAAAGAGAAGTGAAAAGTTTGTTAGGAAAAAGGCACTACATACACATCAAATTAGATAAAGCAGTCTATGAAGGTTAAATTTCAGATTAGTTTCTGTCTTTATAAATTTCTAAACTTGACCCTAAGTACCTAAAGCAAGTTCCTTTCATTGTAAATTTTGAAATTTGATCCCAAGCTGCTCTAATTCATATTCATAGAGGAAGTTGAAGAAGAATGGCATATCGGTCAATTGACCGACTGACCCTAAGCTCCTAAACATTCTCACTTCTAAATGCAAGCACGGGCACAATATCCGTTAAATTGTTAATTATTATGATTTATAATATTTTTTACATCATTTTCAAATAATATATGTTATCTATTTTTAAATACTTTAAGTTGTGATTAATAATATTCTTAACGTAATTTCAAATAATATATGTTACTCCATTTGTCCCAATTTATGTGACACATGTGAAATTTTGAGAGTTAATATGTTTTTTAAATATTATAAGTTGTTAACTATTGTGGTTTATGGTATTCTTAACGTAATTTTTCAAATAATATATGTTATTCCCTTTGTCCTAATTGTACAGTTCACGTAAAATTTCGAGAGTTAACTGGATTTATAATATTTTAAGTTTATTTTTTAGTACTATTTAAAAAGGAAAAAATTAAAATATAATGAAAGAGGATTGTATAAAAGTAGGTGGGTCAGCTTTGTGATAGGCCAATGAAGTGTGCTCTCAATAAAAGAAACTTAGTTCCTCTATTTGTAAATAGAGAAACTTCCAAGCTCCTCTCTATTCCCACTTATTATATATAGTAATATAGGCCAAGAGACATAAGCTATTAAATAAATAATGGATTTAGCTCATTAGCTATCAATTAAAATTAATTATTTAAAATTACCCGTCAACTAAACAATCGAAATTAACAAATAGCTCATAAATTTCCAAACCAACTTCACCAACTAATTCTAAATGACTTGGGACAACTATTGAGAGGGGTAAAACGGCAATTTTATGAAATTTTTCAAAAATGACCTTACGGGTCGTTATACCTACTTAGGTGTTAGAGTGGGTGCCCGCACTGCCCGGTAGGTTGGGTCGTGACAATTTAGGTATCTGAGAAGGGTTTTACAAGTTTTCAACGACATGACGATTTTTTAAAAGATGAAATATTATTCTTTTCTTGATATTGGAAAAGTAATAACTGAAATAAATAAATATATTTGAAAAATAGTGGACAAATAAAAATAAACGGAAGGGTAATATAGTAATTTCAATAATAAAGACGAAGACGCAGAACTTTACTCATAAATAACATTCGGTGATGTGTTTTATGCCTTTCATTCTCAGTGCTTTCTATTTAGATATCTGAGAAGGATTTTTCAAGTTTTTTCAACGACATGACGGTTTTTTAAAAGATAAATATTTATCTTTTATTGATATTATAAAAGTAGTAAATGAAATAAATAAATATATTACAAAAAAATGGACAAATAAAATTAAACAGAATGGGCAATATAGTAATTTCAACAATAAATAAGAAGACACATAATTTTACTCATAAATCTCATTCGCTGAATGCGTTTTATGCCTTTCATTCTCAGCGCTTTCTATTTAGGTATTTGAGAAAGGTTTTTCAAGTTTTCAACGACCTGACGGTTTTTTAAAAGATAACATATTTGTCTTTTCTTGACATTATAAAAGTAATAGATGAAATAAATAAATATATTATAAAAATAGTGGACAAATAAAATTAAACGAAAGGGGTAATATAGTAATTTTAACAATAAATAAGAAGACACATAATTTTACACATAAATCGCATTCGGTGAATGCGTTTTACGCCTTTCATTCTCAGCGCTTTCTATTTAGGTATATGAGATGGATTTTTCAAGTTTTCAACGGCATGACGGTTTCTTAAAAGATAAAAAAAATTATCTTTTCTTGATATTATAAAAGTAATAAATGAAATAAATAAATAAATACATTATGAAAATAGTGGACAAATAATATTAAATAGAAGAAGTAATATAGTAATTTCAACAATAAATAAGTAGACACAGAATTTTACTCATAAATCGCATTCGCTGAATATGTTTTATGCCTTTCATGCTCAGCGCTTTCTATATAGGTACATGGGAAGGGTTTTTCATATTTTCAACGACATAATGGTTTTTTAAAGGATGAAATATTTATCTTTTCTTGATATTAGAAAAATAATAAATGAAATAAATAAATATATTTGAAAAATAGTGGACAAATAAAATTAAACGGAAGGGTAATATAGTAATTTCAATAATAAATAAAAAGACGCCAAATTTTACTCATAAATCGCATTCGGTGAATGCGTTTTATGTCTTTCATTCTCAGCGCTTTCTATTTAGATATCTGAGAAAGGTCTTTTCATGTTTTCAACGACATGACAGTTTTTTAAAAGATAAATATTTATCTTTTATTGATATTATAAAAGTAATAAATATATTATAAAAATAATGGACAAATAAAATTAAACGGAAGGGGTAATATAGTAATTTCAATAAGAAATAAGACGACACATAATTATACTCATAAATCGCATTCGCTGAATGCGTTTTATACCTTTCAATTTTAGTGTTTTCTACTTAGGTATCTCAAAAGGATTTTTTCAAGTTTTCAATGACATGAAGGTTTTTTAAAAGATAAAATATTTGTCTTTTCTTGATATTATAAAAGTAATAGATGAAATAAATAAATATATTATAAAAATAGTGGAAAAATAAAATTAAACGGAAGGGGTAATATAGTAATTTCAACAATAAATAAGAAGATGTAGAATGTAATTCATAATCGCATTCAGTGAATGTGGTTTATACCTTTCATTCTCAGCCTCTTTCTATTTAGGTATATGAGAAGGGTTTTTCAAGTTTTCAACGACATGACAACTTCTAAAAAGATAAATATTTATCTTTTATTGACATTATAAAATTAATAAATTAAATAAATAAATATATTATAAAAATAGTGGACAAATAAAATTAAACTGAAGGGGTAATATAGTAATTTCAACAATAAATAAGAAGACGCAGAATTTTACTCATAAATCACATTTGTTGAATGTGTTTTATGCCTTTCATTCTCATCGTTTTCTATTTAGGTATCTGAGAGGGGGTTTTTCAAATTTTCAACGACTTGACGATTTTTTTAAAAGATAAAATAGTTGTCTTTTCTTGATAATATAAAAGTGATAGATGAAATAAATAAATATATTATAAAAATAGTGGACAGATAAAATTAAACCGAATGGGTAATATAGTAATTTCAACAATAAATAAGAAGACGCTTAATTTTAAATTGCATGTCACGCCCCAAACTCAAAGGGGCACAACTGACTCCTAATGCCAAAACTCAGGCCCGATCCGACCCTGTTGAACCATTTGCTACTAGCGCATGGTAGCCACACCCAATCAAGAAAACAAACAAGCATATCTCGGCTTAAAACTAAGCCCTCGGCCGACAAGGCCCCTATCAACAGATCTACAAAAGAAACAACTACTCCCAAGAGTTCATATAAAGAAATTGTCAACTATCACAGAAGTCTTGATTGGGCCGTCAAAGTCACCATGATCTCTATACCAAAACTGAAAGCAAGAATATAACAAGACAATGCATGAAACAACTAACAATCTTCAGCAAACCAACAAACTAGGCCAGCATGGCCATAACGTAGCTATAAACCAAACACACTAGTCTGCAAGCCTCTAAGAGTAGTAAAGATTGGTGGGACATTTCCCAACCTACCCGTAAAAATATACAACAAAAGCTCCGGAGGAAAAGGGCTAGCCAATCGGATAGAAGTCAATCCTGCTGCTGAGGAGGTCTACTCGATCATCTATCGGGACCTGTATGCATGAAAGAAGCTCCCCTAGGCAATGGGGACTAGTCAATACAAAATAATGTACAGAGTATGAAAGGCAATATACTATGAGCAAGTATCCTAACATACTGGAATAATCTAATAAATAAATCAAGGATAAGATAAGTGTACTGACCTGCTCCTAAATCTAAACTTATCAAAAATAATAAAACAACAACCTAACAAAGCCCCCATAAGCTCGGCAGGTACAAACAGCAAACAAGACCAGCTACTCAGGCCCCCAGAAGCCCGGAAGGTGTCAATCAGTCTATATACCTGTATCGGTAGTCCCCTTGCCCCATAGGCAGTCACATAGCCCTCTTAGGCATTAATATAGCCTCATAGGCAGCACATAGCTCCCTTAGGCATCAACATAGCTTATAGACAACTCATACCCCTCTTAGTCAACAACATAGCCATGTAGGAAGCACATAACCTTCTTAGGCGTCAATATAGCTATATAGGCAACTCATAGCCCTTCTAGGCATCAATATAGTCCCGTATGCAACTCATAGCCCTTTTAGGCATCCATATAGCCCCGTAGGCAGAACATAGCCCTTTTAGACATAGATCACATTCCTCCAGCTAACCATAGTAACCCCAAGGCAACACTAAAAATCCAATCGCTGAAAGCGAGCAATTTAGTTATAAACAACCTATACAAACAGCCTCTAAGTCGTGTCCAACATAGAGACGCTACAAACTAAATAAGAATTCCGACAAGGAAAAATTATATCAACTCGAGTGGCCAACAATCAACAATAACGGCGACAAGTATATCAAGGATAACAACCCAATTACATTGCTCCTAAGCTTTAAGGAAACATGCCGTAAATAGAGAATAGCCTTAACATACCTTTTTTTGATGAATTCATGTGGCCTAACGACTTTTACTCATAACCCCCTCGATACTACAACAAGGCAGGACCATAATTAACACACAAAAATAGAAGATACGACGACAATCTGATAAAAGATATGTATTTCCATCGCAAATTGCTAATTGCTGCTTATAAAACCTAAAGTCGATGAAAGAAGGGTCTTACCTCAATCTTAAGTTCGTAATATGCCTCAAAACCTTCAAATATATCCAAACCCTTGCTGTCCCAATACTAAAGTGTGATATGCTACGAAATCAATAAAATAAATTATACCACGATGACGAGCCCAACGCGTAGAACAACTTTCGTCAAGGACTTAAGTCGAGAAAATTTATACTTTAGTTGATCCTAGAAATGGGTTTCTCTAATTTTTTTGGGTCTTAGCTAAAAACGAAGAAAAGGTCGAAGAAGAAGATGTATATAAAGTTCCACTGACCTAGGGCCCCACCTCACGTACCTGCTTGAGCAGTCCCACAAAAATGCGAATATCTCTCTATTCTGAAGTTGTATAAATAAACAGCTTGATGCATTGGAAACTAGACTCGTAGACCTTTGATTTCATAGGTCATAGGCCCCATAAATCTTTATATATTGGGAGAAAACCTCCGATACATTTGACCCAAATTTCAGAGAAATCTTTAAAAAAGAACTTACGATAACTTTCACCAACTTTCATTTTGCCACTTACCTAACTTCAAACTTGAGATACAACCCTTGAGCACTTAAAATATGACATACCACATCATTGTTAATTTATTACCCACCCTCTTGGTCTTTCCGTGAAAATACGAGTAATTTTATACATTTCGAAAATGCGAGGTGTTACATCCTTCCCCCCTTAGAAACATTCGTCCTCGAATGAAAAATCTGAGTCACACGATTAAGTCCTTAGGAGTTGCCAAAATTAAGGCAGAGTATCCTTGGTAAATGTCAGCATCCAGGACCCTGGAATGCAAAATTTCTAACCTAAGCGTCTCACACGATGACATAAATGTCACGACCCAAAATGAGTCGGGAGTGGCACCCACACTTAACCTATTAAGTGGGCAGACCAAGGAATCTAAATCCCAACATATACCAATAATTCAACTATGAATAACAACAATAACGCGGACGCTCCAAAATTTACTAAAGTAACCAATCAAATAAACCTCTAAAGTCTATTACATATTATCCCCAAAATCTGAAAGTCATCACATCAAAGACATCTAATCTCTAAATACTAAGTCTAAGAGTATGAAAGACACCGAAATAAATGAAATAAAGTAATTGGTGTCCGAAAACTATAGACATAAAGTCATGACCGAGAGAATCCAACACAAGCTCGAATAAATAGCTCACCCTTAAACCTAATATGTTGAGATTGGCTAGAGCTGAGGGCGAGTCAAATTCGTTGGTACACTCCATAAAAGGAAAACAAAGAAAAATACAAGTAGGGCTCAGTACGAGGCAACATGTACTGAGTAGGTATCATCAGCCGACCTAAAATAGAAGCTAATATACAATGAATAATAGCATAAAGTCAACTATAGCACTTAGCAAGTGATAAGAAACAACAACATGAACAAGTGACAGTTGAAGCAAGTGTGCAATCAATCACAATATCAAGCACACACACGAGGACTCATGCCTCCATATCACACTCGTTTGGAAAATGCGTTCATTTTGATTGAGTACATTAAGTTAATTCAATATCTTTTTCCTTTAATGTTACCGTGTCGGAACGTGACACTCCGATCCAATTATACCATGTCGGAACGTGACACTCCGATCCAATAATACCGTGTCAGAACGTGACACTCCGATCCAAAAATACCGTGTCGGAACGTGACACTCCGATCCAAAAATACTGTGTTGAAATGTGACACTCCGATCCAAAAATCGGAACGTGAGTTTATGATAAAATCACCAATCCTGCTTTAGAATCCTCAAGATACACTTCACAACCTAAATGCATTAAGGCGTACCAAAGATCCACCTCTATAATCTTTCTGAAAAATACAACTTAATCCAAACATTTGTAGTAGCAAACTAGTTGGTTTCTCAAATGTGAATGCAACACTGAATCTCATTAGCTGAACATGTCATACAATTGATAACTCCTTTAGTAGTTAATATTTCCAATTGACAATCAACATATTCATTTCCATATAACACTAGAACCACATTGTGAAAGTCTATTATATCCATCACACATCCTACCTATCGAGAAGATCTTACCCGAATAGCTCGCACAATTCTACCCATTGAATAACTATAAAACATTATCAAATTTGTTCTCTCTCTAGCCCAAGCAATTTGCTTTACTTCTTAGATCAAGTCAATAACAAAAGTAATACACTTCATAACTCTAATCAAGTAAGCTTCAGTACTGTTCTAATAGTCGTATCATGACCCTCTTTGATATACCCTCAATCTATGAAGTCATAGTAGAGATTCTGACCTAAATTGGTGCAACATAATTTAATCATTCGTCAAGCAACCAATACATATTATGAAAAATTTACTAACTATATTTTCCAAAGTAATGACGTTCATTATCTTGTCATCCTTTACGAAACTCCTTGAATGTTGTCACATATCTAGAAAAAGTACAAAATTTGGCCTCATAGGCTGCAACACATATCTCCATTTCTCTATATTCAAGAAACCATCTCTCCTCCTATCGCTCAAAGTTTGGGGCATATAATTAGATGAAGAAGCTAGAAAATATTGCCTTAAGTCATAGGTAGTGCCTTTACTAATCAACACTCAACATGAGATTACCACCACATTTTGCGTCTCCCCGAAACTAGTATGTTACAAACTCAACACTAAGCCTCTCCACTATATTCATTTTATGAAGTAGGTCAAAACAATCAACAATGAAAGCATAATCATCTTCATAATCAATTCCCATGAAGAATGAGGGTTTCAACTTTATAAACTTAATAAAAAAAATCATGTTGATCACTAGTCATTACAGGCCTGTAGTCCATCTAGAAAATATACCTATTTCCAAGGAATTTTTTTTCCTTTCTGGTGTTGTTATTTCAACTTCTAATACTCCAACCATATGAGAAATAAAGTGAATAAGTTCAGATACCAATTTGTATTACCTAGATACCAATTGGATTCAAGTAGTAGCACGAAATAAAGAAGGAATGAAGTTTTCCTAAAGTCCAATAGCCTCTCGAAGAAAAGTAAAGGTGTCTCATACCGTTCCGCAAGACTCTACTAAACTTGTCCTTGTGTGATGAGATCACCGAACCTAAAGCTCTGATACCAAGTTAGTCACAACCCAAAATGAGTCGTGAGTGGCACCCACACTTAACCTCCTAAGTGGGCAGACCAAGGAATCTAAATCCCAACATATACCAATAATTCAACTACGAATAACAACAATAACGCGGAAGCTCCAAAACTTATTAAAGTAACCAATCAAATAAACCTCTAAAGTCTATTACATATTATCCCAAAAATCTGAAAGTCATCACATCAAGGACATCTAATCTCTAAAGAATAAGTCTAAGAGTATCAAAGACACAGAAATAAATGAAATAAAGTAATTGGTGTCCGAAAACTATAGACATCAAGTCATGACCGAGAGAATCCAACACAAACTCGAATAAATAGCTCACCCTTAAACCTGATATGTTGAGACTGGCTAGAGCTGAGGGTGAGTCAAATTCGCTGGTACACTCGCTGCACTCCATAAAAGAAAAACAAAGAAAAATAAAAGTAGGGCTCAGTACGGGGCAACATGTACTGAGTAGGTATCATCGGCCAACCCAAAATAGAAGCTAATATACAATGAATAATAGTATAAAGTCAACTATAGCACTTAGCAAGTGATAAGAAACAACAACATGAACAAGTGACAGTTGAAGCAAGTGTGCAATCAATCACAATATCAAGCACACACACGAGGACTCATGCCTCCACATCACACTCATTTGGAAAATGCGTTCATTGAGATTGAGTACATTAAGTTAATTCAATATACTTTTCCTTTAGTGTTACCGTGTCGGAACGTGACACTCCGATCCAATTATACCGTGTCGGAACGTGACACTCCGATCCAATAATATCGTGTCGGAACGTGACACTCCGATCCAAAAATACCGTGTCGGAACGTGACACTCCGATCCAAAAATACTGTCGGAATGTGACACTCCAATCCAAAAATATCGTGTCGGAACGTGACACTCCGATCCAATAATATTATTAACTTATCATTTATTATCACCACTTTTCAATTCATTAATAATATTACATCAAGCCTTCTTTATTCCAGGCATCACTTTGATAGAGAGGTTTTCAGATTATAAATCTCACGGTCTCAAGATTTTAGACCAATCACAAACCACACAACCAAGCCACACAATCACACAATCAAGTACATAGAGAACTTCACAGTATCATTCAATGCATATCAATCACTATTAAGAGTTCATCTATCAAATAGAATAAACTATAACCTACCTCCACCGAAGAATCGAAGTCGAGCAAACTACTTCTCCAACGATTTTCCTTTCCTCAATGCCTCGAAACGTTTCCAATCTATCAAGTATACATTGTTCGTAAACAAACACGCTCAATTCTATAATCAAGTTCCTAAACTTGATGCCAATAAACATGTCAAGATCATTCGTATTCGCTAAATTTCAAGTCTAGAGTTAAATCTCAATTCCTACATTACATACCTAATGTCTTAATATTTAATTATATATCTCAATATATCAAAACTTGAATCATACTATGATAACAAAATGAACAGTTGCAAACACAAATTCACGTTAATCAAACAACCAATAATCATCAGTCCTAAAATATTTAGTTATCATTAAGTCATTACTACCCGACAAAATATTATCCCTTAAGTCCGTAAAAGACCACGTTGCACTGCAGTTATCAAAATTTCACAAGTTAATCCAAGTAACCATTTTCCTTCCACCCACAGTACTATGTTAGCCATTTTCCTTACCACGTGCCAATGTAACCCAATAAATTGATGATAATAATAATAATCCAAACACCATTTCTGTCCAACTCAATATATAATAATATGCTATTGTATAGCCTAGAACTAAAACATCAACTGACTTAGTTTCATATATTTAGTTATATATAAAAAAGTAGTATCAACACTTGATTTCTTAAAGCAACTATAACAATAAAATACGAAACCCCAAAATTGTCATCAAGTTACATACTGTAACTTGAATTAAAAAAAAAAAAACAACCATCCATTCATACCCCCTAACATTATCCTGCCAATATGAACCTTAATTAGTTTACAATCATTACGAAAGACCACTACTTAACAATTTAATACACCCAATTCAATAAACCGATGTTGCACAGAAACCAATTTTCCAATTTCAAATCTCCTTTCAACTAAATATTAATAATACTATATTCATGCAACCATCAACATTGGCAAGGAATACATTTCAATAGAAATTTGTTTACCTGTGATAGTCTTGTCGTTCTATCCTTTAAGGGTTTGTGCCGCACATAATTTGTTTTGGAATAGAAATAATAATAACCTCCCTTTAATCTAATTTAACTTTTATTACCCTAATTGTAAACCTAACTAATTATAAAAATAGTAAAAGTGACCCACTATTAATTTTAATGTTATTTTCTTTAACCTCTAACTAAATAAATTATTAAAACTACCCCATTAATTCTATAATTGTAGTTACGAATAGTCCAATATACCCATTTAGAATCTATCGAAAAGTATTTTATGAATTAAAAGGCTCTAGTACTCAAAATGACCAAATGGGTCATTACAATAAATAACTAAGCACTATAGCTCCACAATAACAGTACGAGCAAATATACAACGACAACAACAATAATAATAAGCAACAACAAAAAAAAAATCAAATAGGTATCTTACCTCACTGGCCTAATATAAACTGATATGCCATCACCCATGGGTATGAAACAAGTGAGGATATTTGGACCTCATGCCATCTTCAGCTTCCCAGGTCACTTCTTCTCTATTCTTGTTTCTCCACAATACTTTAACCGAAGCCACCTCTTTGATCCTCAATTTACGGACCTATCGATCTAATATGGCAACTGGAGTTTTCTCGTACGACAAATCCTCTGTGATCTGAACATCCTCAACTGGGACAACCCGATAAGGGTCTTCTACGCACTTTTGTAGCATCGATACATGGAAAACTGGATGAACAAATTCTAACCCCAAAGGCAATTCTAACTCATAAGCCACTTGTCCTACCCTCCGAAGGATCCGGTATGGCCCAACGAATCTTGGACTAAGCTTGCCTTTCTTGTCAAATCTCATAACACCTTTCATAGGCGAGACTTTTAAGAATACCCAGTCATCGAAACAAAACTCTAAGTCCATTCGTCGCACATCTGAGTATGACTTCTGTCGGCTTTGTGTTGTTAGCAACCTCTCTCGAATGAGCTTAACCTGCTCCACTGTTTGATGTACTAGGTCAGATCCAATCAACCCTGACTCACCTACCTCGAACCATCCAATGGGGAATCTATATTTTCGCCCATCCAAAGCCTCATAAGGTGCCATCCCGATGCTAGAATGATAACTATTATTATATGCAAACTCAATAAGAGGTAAGTGGTCATCCCAACTTCCATTAAAGTCCAACATTCATGCTAGTAGCATGTCCTCAAGTGTTAAAATAGTACGTTCAGCTTGACTATCTGTTTGAGGGTGAAAGGCGGTACTGAGATTAACTTGCATCCTTAATCCTTTCTGGAAAGACTTCCAGAAGTTAGCGGTAAATTGTGCTCATCGATCTGAGATAATAGATATTAGGACGCCGTGTGACCTAACAATCTCTCGGATCTAAAGCCCTGCATAATCTTCATCTGTGAAAGTAGGCTTGACTAGTAAGAAATGGCCTGATTTTGTTAGTATGTCAACAATTACTCAAATAGAGTCAAACTTACGACGTGATCGAGGTAACCTTGTAACAAAATCCATATTAATTGCATCCCACTTCGACAAAGGAATGACTATCTCCTGGACTAGCCCAGTGGGGTTTTGGTGCTCAACCTTCACCTGTTAGCAGTTAGGCCAATGTACCATAAACTCAGCAACATTTTTCTTCATCCCATGCCATTAATAGACCTCCTTAATATCATAGTACATCTTCGTCGAACCAGGGGAATAGAATAACGAAAATGAAGTGCCTCTTCCATTATCTAATGTCGAAGGCCTGCAACATTCGAATTCAAACACACAATCAACCACTATATCTGAGGGCTCCAAATCCTGCTATATCAAATGCTACAAACTGTTGATCTTGAGCCTTAGCTCTGAGCTACTCTAAGATAGGATACTCATGTTGCCGTGCTTTTACCTTCATAACTAGAGATGATACAGTTGTGTCCTGAATTGTGACCCCACTATCGTCTACCTCTAACAATCTAACTCCCAAGCTAGCTAACTGATGAAGCTCTCATGCTAGCTCACGCTTCTCAACACTTAAATAGGATAAACTACCCATAGATCTTCGACAGAGGGCATCGGCTACCACATTCGCCTTTCCTGGATGATAAAAAATATCCACATCGTAGTTTTTGAGTAACTCAAGCCATCGACGCTATCGCAGATTTAACTCCTTTTGTCTAAACATATATTGAAGGCTTTTATGATCTGTGAAGATGTCAACATGAACACCATACAAATAGTGTCTCCAGATCTTTAATGCATGCATAACTGCAGCCAACTCTAAATCGTAGGTCAGATAGTTCTTCTCATGCTTCCTCAACTACCTTAAAGCATATGCGATAACCTTACCATGTTGCATTAAAAAACATCCCAACCCAACACCAGAAGCATCATAATACACCACATAGACTTTTGAACCCTCTGGCAATGCTAGAACTGGTGCTGATGTTAACCTGTCATTTAGCTCCCGGAAACTATGCTCGCAAGCCTCAGTCCACTAGAACTTGGCTGCTTTTTGAGTAAGCTTTGTTAATGGTGCTGAAAGTGAAGAAAAACCCTCTACAAACCTTCTGTAGTACCCAGCTAACCCTAAGAAACTACGAACCTCGATTGGAGTCATAGGTCTGGGCCAAGTTTTTACGGCATCAATCTTTTGTGTATCAACAGCAATGCTTGCATCTGATACAATATGGCTTAAGAAAGCTATAGAATTCAACCAGAACTCACACTTAGAAAACTTTGCATAAAGTTCTCGATCTCGAAGAACCTGAAGGACTGCTCGCAGATGATTTGCATGCTAAACTTGTGAACGTGAATACACCAAAATATCATCAATAAGTACAATCACAAACAAGTCTAGATACAGCATGAATATACTATTTATCAGGTCTATGAACACTGCTGGGGCATTAGTTAATCCAAAAGACATTACCAAGAACTCAAAGTGTCCATATCTGGTTCTAAAAGATATCTTTGGAATGTCTTTCTCCTGAACTAATGTCTGGTGGTACCCTGATCTTAAATCAATCTTTGAGAAGCACTCAGCACCTTGTAACAGATCAAACAAGTCATCGATCCTCGGAAGGAGATACTTATTCTTTATAGTCACCTTATTCAGTTGTCGATAATCGATACACATTCTTAGTGAGCAATCTTTCTTCCTACGAATAACACCGGCGCACCCCATGGTGAAGCACTAGGTCTGATAAAGCCTTTATCCAGCCAGTCTTTCAGTTGATCCTTCAACTCCTTTAGCTCTTCAAGATTCATTCTATAAGAAGGGATAGATATGGGTTGTGTACCTTGTAGCATATCGATAGAAAAATCAATTTCTCATTCTAGAGGGATACCAGGGAGCTCGTCTGGAAATACATCTAGAAACTCATAAATTATCGGAATAGACTGAAGAGTCAGTGGTTCTGCATCTATATCATGAACGCAAACAAGATGATAAATACAACCCTTAGTGATCATCATCCAAACCTTAAGATAGGAAATAAACCTACCTTTCAACGTTGTTGTATCGCCTTTCCATTCCAGAACTGCCTCTCCTGGAAAGTGGAATCTAACAATCTTTGTTCGACATTCAACATTATCATAACAAGACGCTAACTAGTTCATATCTATAATGACGTCAAAATCGACCATCTCTAACTCTACCAAGTCTACTGAGGTTTGATGGTCGATAATATCTACGTGCAACCTCGATAAACTCTCCTGGCAATAATAGACTCACCAACGGGTGTAGATACAGTAAAGGGTCGATCTAATGACAATGCTACTATACATAACTTCCCCAAAATAAATGGGGTAACATAAGATAGAGTAGATCCAGGATCTATCAAAGCATAAACACAATGAGAGAAAATAATTAATACACCTGTCACAACATCTGGTGATGACTCTGAGACCTGTCAGCCGGCTAGTAAATATGTACGGTTCTGGCCATTACCAGAACTAGATGCTCCCTCTCTGCCTCAACCTCTGTCTCTACCTGCTGAAGTCTGGGGTCCACACTCTGTAGACTGTGCTGATGAGGAGGAACCCACTACTGACCCGGTCGACTGACCTATACCACCCTGACCTATGGTCGGGCAACTCCTCTACATATGCCTCTGCTGTCCACAAGAAAAACAACATGTGGAACCCTGCCTGCACCTCCAAAAATGCATCCTACCACAAGTAGCGTAATGCGGTGGTGTTGTCCTAGCCTGGCTTAAGCCTCTCTGCTCTGAGAGCCTGATGCTCGTGAACCCTCTCCTTGCCTGACTGTCCCTGATGATCAAATCTACTACCCTGGAACTGTTGTGGTGGAGGTCTAGGTGGCCTACTAGAATATCGAGGTCTGGGACCACCCTGAAAATCTCCTTGTGAACCAGCGGGCCTATGCCTCTTATGTCTCTCTCTATCGACCCTCTCAATCATATACTGTAGATGTCAGTGATCCTCTATGCCTTCTGCAAAGGCCTGAATTCGCGAGATATCCATATTATCATTTAGTGCAGCGGTAGAACAAGCATCGATATAGTTTGAGTCAAGCCCTCCCACAAATCTACGCACCCTGTCATGCATCGTATCAACAAATGCTGGTGCATATCTAGCCAATGAATCAAATCTCAGCCCATACTCTCGGACACTCATGCTGGCCTGTTGGAGGTTCAAAAACTGGTCCACCCGGCCATCCCTAATCTCTCGAGGCAAATAGTGATCTATGAAATCTTTTGCAAAGCTATCCCAAGTGGGTAGAGATGCATATTTTCCCCTAGATATCTCTCAGCTTTCGTACCAATATACTGCAACATCACCCAATTGAAATGCTGCTAACTCAACTGACTCAGTTGCTGAGGCATGCATGACTCTGAAGATCCTATGAACCTGATCAACAAAGTGCTAAGGGTCCTTTCTGCGATCTGTCCCTGTAAACTGTGAAGGATTCAAGGCAAGAAATTCACGAACTCTCGAACCTCTGGGCCCTTCAAAAGGTCCGGCAATAACTCTTGAAATCCTGGTTAGATGGAATAAGAGGAACTAGATGTGGTACTGCTGGTGGAGTCGGGGGTCCTGTAACCCTCGGAGGCTCCTAAAGCAGTGGAGAAGCTATAGGGGCTGAGAAGATGTATCCCCCTCGGTCTCACAATGGGCTACCTCCACCTATGGTATCTTACCAGTGCCCTCGCCTACAACTGTATCTAGCCCCTGGCTAGTTGTGGTCTGTCTGGTGTCAGCCATCTCTATCTGCATACAAATATCAATTATAAGCCAGAAACATCAACCCTTAAGACATTGCTCTATAGCACAAGGTGAGCAAAAGAAGGATAGTAATTCTAACATGCCTGGTAGCTTCTTGCTTATCGAATGTGGTGCACAACACATTTATAATCAAGACTCTACTAGACACGACCTGCAGACTCACTAGGATACGACGTTGCTCTAATACTATGTTTGTCACGCCCCAAACTCAAAGGGAGCAACTGGCTCTTAATGCCAAAACTCAGGCGTGAGCAGACCCTGCTGAACCAATTGCTACTAGCTAATGGCAGCCACACACAATAAAAAAAAACAAGTATATCTCGGCTTAAAACTAAGCCCTCGGCCGGCAAGGCCCCTGTCAACAGATCTACAAAAGAAACAGCTAATCCCAAGAGTTCTTTTTAAAAAATTGCCAACTAGCACAGAAGTTCTGATTGGCCGTCAAGGCCACCATGATCTCTATACCAAAA
The DNA here is from genome assembly GCF_019186545.1 of Solanum stenotomum. Classification (NCBI taxonomy): domain Eukaryota; kingdom Viridiplantae; phylum Streptophyta; class Magnoliopsida; order Solanales; family Solanaceae; genus Solanum; species Solanum stenotomum. The sequence goes on along the minus strand of NC_064289.1, from coordinate 20,001,076 downwards.
CTGAAAGCAGGTATATAACAAGACAATGCATCACACAACTAACAAGCTTCAGCAAACTAACAAACTAGGCCAGCATGGCCATAACGTAGCTATAAACCCCACACACTAGTCTGCAAGCCTCTAAGAGTAGTAAAGATTGGTGGGACAGTTCCCAGAATACCCATAAAAATATACAACAAAAGCTAACAAACCTCCAAATTCTGGAAGCTTCGAAGGAAAGGGGCTAGCCAATCAAATAAAAGTTAATCCTGTTGCTGAAGAGGTTCACTCGATCATCTGTCGGGACCTACATGCATGCATGAAGCGCCCCCAGGCAATGGGGCGTCAGTATAAAATAATGTACAGAGTATGAAAGGCAATAGACTATGAGCAGGTATCCTAATATACTGAAATAATCTGATAAATAAATCAAGGATAAGATAAGTGTACTGACCCGCTCCTAAATCTAAACTTATCAAAAATAATAAAACAACAACCTAACAAAGCCCTAATAAGCTCGGCAGGAACAAATAGCAGACAAGACCACCTACTCAAGCCCCCATAAGCCCGGAAGGTGCCAATCAGTCTATATACCCGTATCGGTAGTCCCTTTGCCCTGTAGGTAATCACATAGCCTTCTTAGGCATTAATATAGCCTTGTAGGCAGCACACAGCTCCCTTAGGCATCAACATAGCTTATAGACAACGCATACCCCTCTTAGGCAACAACATAGTCATGTAGGAAGCACATAACCTTCTTAGGCATCAATATAGCCATATAGGCAACTCATAGCCCTTCTAGGCATCAATATAGCCCCGTAGGCAACTCATAACCCTTTCAGGTATCCATATAGCCCCGTAGGCAGAACATAGCCCTTTTAGGCATAGATCACATTCTTGCAGCTACCCACAATAGCCCCAAGGGCAACAATAACAATCCAATCGCTAAAAAAGAGCAATGTAGTTATAAGCTACCTATTCGAATAGCCTCTAAGTCATGTCCAACATATGGACGCTACTAACTGAATAAGAATCTCGACCAGGGAGGATTATATCAACTCGAGTAGCCAACAATCAACAATAACGGCTACAAGTATATCAAGGATAACAACCCAATTACATTGCTCCTAAGCTTTAAGAAAACATGCCGTAAATAGAGAATAGCCTTAACATACCTTTTTTCGATGAATTCATGTGGCCTAACGACTTTTACTCATAACCCCCTCGATACTACAACAAGGCAGGACCATAATCAACACACAAACATAGAAGATACGACGACAATCTGATAAAAGATATGTATTTCCATCGCAAATTGCTATTTGCTGCTTATAAAACCTAGAGTCGATGAAAGAAGGGTCTTACCTCGATCTTAAGTTCGTAATACGCCTCAAAACCTTCAAATATGTCCAAACCCTTGCTGCCCCAATACTAAAGTGTGATATGCTATCAAATCAATAAAACAAATTATACCACGATGACGAGCCCAACGCGTAAAACAACTTTCGTCAAGGACTTAAGTCGAGAAAAACTACACTTTAGTTGATCCTAGAAATGGGTTTCTCTAATTTTTCTGGTTCTTAGCTAAAAAATGAAGAAAAGGTCGAAGAAGAAGATGTATATAAAGTTCCACCGATCTACGTCCCCACCTCACGTGCCTGCTTGCACAGTCCCACGAAAACGTAAATATCTCTCTATTCTGAAGTCGTATGCACAAATAGATTGATGTGTTGGAAACTAGACTCGTAGACCTTCGATTTCATAGGTCGTAGGCCCCATAACTCTTTATGTATTGGGAGAAAATCTCCGAGACATGACCCGAATTTCAGAGAAATCTTTAAAAAGGAACTTACAGTAACTTTCGCCAACTTTCATTTTGCCACTTACCTAACTTCAAAACTTGAGATACAACCCTTGAACACTTAAAATATGACATACCACATCATTCTTAATTTATTACCCACCCTCCTGGTTTTTCCATGAATATACGAGTAATTTTATGTGTTTTAAAAAGGCGGGGTGTTACATTGCATTTGCTGAATTCGTTTTATGCCTTTCATTTTTAGCGCTTTCTATTTAGGTATCTTAGAAGGGTTTTTCAAGTTTTCAACGACATGACATTTTATAAAAGATAAAATATTTATCTTTTCTAGATATTATAAAAGTAATAAATGAAATAAATACATATATTATAAAAATAGTGGACAAATAAAATTAAACGGAAGGGGTAATATAGTAATTTCAACAATAAATAAGAAGACACTAAATTTTACTCAAATAATGCATTCACTGAATGCGTTTTATACCTTTCATTCTCAACGATTTCTATTTAGGTATCTGAGAAGGGTTTTTCAAGTTTTCAACTGCTGAGTAATTTTTTTACTATTCCGACCACAAGAAGTAAAAAAAAACACAAAATTGAAGAAACCCACATTCAAATCAAATCTGAAAATTGATTATTGTATAAACACATCAACGTCAAATTCTTCAACATAAACAACCCAACTGGAATTTTTCAAATCAAATCGTTATAAGCCAAAACAATTCAAGACTTGGAAAATCCTCAAAACTTTCAAGGATTTGACCGATCAAATTTGTATCTCTCATCCAAATAAACTTCATATCTTTCGCTTTTTCAAACTTCGCGATATACTCATCAGGAAAAATCCATTAAATGCCAATCTGAATGTTCAAAATTGGCTAAGTTAACAATTTCTGTTGGAGAAACAAGTTCATATGCATGTACAAGTTTTGCAGCTTCGTTAATTTTTCGATCATGAAATATCTTTGATAATATTATTTTCACCTAGATTAAGAAACTAAAATTTTCGAAGTTGATAAATATCCAATAATATGTGACCCACAAAGTAATTTTGAAAAAGATTCAAATGCTTCAGATTGAAAGAATTGTATACGAAAGTTGGAAATAACCGAAAAAGATAATTCAACTCAAGATTGAGAAAAGTGAAATTTATGAGGTAACATATGAAACTTGAAATTTCAATATTGGTCTTTCAACTGTCAAAGAAAAGAAGAAAAGGGCTGAAAAAGAAAATAAAAAACAATATAAAAAGAGAAATAGAATAAAGAAAAAGAACAATAATATTTTTATTTTAAAAAATAATAAATATTACGTGGTACCGCGTGCAGACCACTACATAACACAAGTTTGGGTATGACATTTTAAGGGGTATATATTTCACTTTTAAAATATTTAGGGAGGTAATAGGACCCTCGTGTGTAGTTGAGAATTGACTAATAGATTAGGGGGACATTTGACTATTTTCTCCCAACTTTATGCTATCGACAATGAATTTTTTTAGTTTTTGAAACTTGGTAAATTGGATGAATCACTTTATTCATGTAATAGCTTTTTTGTGAATTATTCATGTACTAGATGTTTGTGTATATCGAGATGTGTATGTCCTCAACAAACTTATTACTTTCAAACCAAAAAAATCGAACCAAACCGATAATAATCAAACGGACAATTATTATTTTTATTTGATTTGGTTTTAGAAATATAAAAATCGATTAAATTGATTTGATTTTGATTTTAACTAATAACCGATCCAAACCAAATCATGAACACTCCTAATTTATAAAATAGCCAACAAATGTATAGAATATATTATTATTGTATATATGAAGAAATCAAAAAAGAAAAAATATAATACCTTGTACAGATGGCCGACTGCAAGGCCTATGATCTAACTATACAAGATTTATTAACCTCCGGCCAATATTCGATGAACTGAAAACTTTACAGGTTGAGAGATTTACAATTGGAGAGAGAAAGTAGAGAGAGGGGTTCCTCAACTTCTGTCTAACAAACTGAAAAACAAACTAATATATAGAAAGAAAAAAAAATTGAATCTTTGTATAGTAATATTGGGTCTCATAGGTTCCCTAAACAATGTATCTATTGTTGATCAATAGTGTATCTATTGTTGATGATGGCTCTTACTGTAGAGATGACTTCACAATTTGTCATTATCTTTTAATTTTTGGAGGAAATTTTTCGCTTTTCTCATAGTATCTTCTGATGTAGTTTTTTCTGACTCAATAGGTTGAGCTTCTTGAATATCATCATCGCTTGTCTCACTTCTCATAGAAGTGTCTGATTTTTCATATTGAGTGATATTGAGAAGCAGACTCCTCTTAACTTCCTCCAAATAGCTATTGATCATTTCTTCTTTATCTCCATCTTGAATGGATATTTTTCTGGCAATATGCCTGACCGAGCTATCAGCAATTATTCCCTTTTGAGGAGTAATACAATATTCTTGAATATTTTTTGCAGTAACATCCAATAGTTCTTGTCCATATAACATTTTTGTTTTGGGATCTTTCTTTATCACTTTGTCCCAAAAATTATTATAAAAAGTTCTGTATAAACAAGGAATCTGTTCCTCGGTGAATCCCACTTTCGGGGTCCATTTGTGAATCCAAGGAATAGAGAATTCAATGAAAAAATAAATTTTGGTCTATTTTTTCTATATAACAGATATGATTTGTATGGTATAACTCATTAAGATCTGGTGAGACTTTAACTCATCCTTTATATAATTTAAGAAATGGATCAGGCAAAATTTTTATAGTTGGGCCGTGGTATGACCACTAATTTAAAAATCAATTAGGAAATATCTTTGCACATATTTTTATAAACCACGTATGTTTATGTCTATCATTATTGTAATAGAGGACTTTATCAAAAGCCTGAATATAGTCCCAGTAAGTGAAACTCATAGAGATTTTGTTTAGGCAGATTTGCCTTTCTTTCATAGTGGATATATCCCAATCTTCAACAGATATAATCTGTTTGATTATCATTTTAGAGAAGTTATAAACACTCTCCTGGTATTGTACCCTGAAAAATGTTGAAATTCAACACTATTAGTGCTTATCAGAATGGTCTCATAATAAGATCGGGTTTTGTATGACTCACCCAGAAAATATAAATTATTGATTAGGTATCGCTAGAATATCTTCCAGGGTTCTTCTTTTCTCTGAATTTCAAAGTTTTCTAAAATAAATATCATTTCTTTTTTGGATAACTTCTCATAAGATTTAATATCATCATTATCTTCTTTAGTTACTGATGCAAAAGTATACTTTGCTTTTGAGCCAAATATTCATGTAGTTGTGCGTATAACAGACTATTTTCTGAAATATCTTCTAGATGTACTGAAGGTGAAGCCCCATTTTGAGAGACTTTTGAGTTTATCAAACTCCTTCTTCCCATTTGTATAACTGGGGAGTCGGAAGAGGATCCGTAGGACGATCCTGGGTATGATCTTCCCCTTGTATTATTATTCCTACCTCTGCCCTTGGTAATCCAAGGAGGGTCCATTCTGCAAACATAACACTTTGCTTTATTCGGATATATCATAATAGTCACTGTAATAATTACCATCATCGATACCAACACTTTCTTCATAATCATGTATAGAGAAATTTTCTCTAATAATATCATTGATAATTTCACATATTATTAATTCCTACAAATCTTTATTAAGAGGAATTATTTTTAAAATAGTAACTAAAGTTTTTTCATCAATAAAAGTTGTATAAAAATTCATTATGAATTTAAATATTCTCGAGACAGAAAATTCGGAAGAGAGTTGTCACTTTCCTTTTTATATTGAATCTCGAAATTAAAAGGAGCTAACTAGGCCTGCCACCTAGCAAATATTAATTTTGAAGTATCATGTTTAAAATCTTTGTTAAACATGTATTTAACAAATTGAGCATCAGTTTTTATCAAAAACTTTTGATTATATAAATCATCCTGAAATTTTAATACACATTTAACAATGGTCAACATTTCATGAGCCACCGTAGCATATTTTTTCTGGGCCTCACTCCATTTCCCAGAATGAAATCTGATTAAATATTCATTTTTGTCGTTGGGATTTATTTGTTTTAATATCCCACCATAACCAATATTAGACACATATGTCTCAATAATTTTTTGCCAAACAAGGTTAGCAAAAGTTAAGCATGGTAAAGATTGAACTCCAGGTTTAATATCTTTTACCAAAGTGGTATGACTATCACTCCAAGGTGATTTATAATCTTTTTTCTGCCTGTCATATAAAGGGGCCAAATCACGAGATAAATTTTTATAAAAAGGGGATATGTAATTTAAACTCCCTAAAAACCTTTGCAATTGAGTCCTATCAATGATAACATCAGGAAATTTTGATGCACAATCAATTGATCTTTGAATTGGGGTAACTTTCTCTTGACAAATATGATGTCCTAGAAATCGAACCTCAGTTTGAAATAAGCTCATTTTTGGTTTAGAAATGACCAAACCATTCTGTATAACAATTTTCTTAAAGATATCAAGATGCCTAATATGCATTTCAAACGTTTTTTAGAATACTAAAATATCATCAATATAAACAATGATAGAATTCAAATATGGATTAAAAATATCATTCATGATTTTCTGAAATTCAGATGGAGCATTTTTCAAATCGAATGGCATAACATTCCATTCATATTGTCCAAATGGGACTTTAAAAGTTGTTCTATAAGCATGCTCTTTAAATATTTGGATTTGCCAATATCCTGATTTTAAATCAAATTTTGAAAGAAATATGCATCATATAATCTAGACAATAAATCTCTTTTGTTGGGAATAGGATACCTAATCCATTTTAAATATTTATTTAAAGGTTTATAATTGATAACCAATCTAGGGACACCTCGTTTCCTTTCAATAGCATTATTAAAATAAAAGGTTGTGCAAGACCAAGGCGATTTTGAAGGTTTTATTAAACCCTTTTGTTTATCAATTTCTTTTTTGCAGAATTCTACCAATTCGGTGTTCATCTGACAAGGACAGAATTTAGTAAGAATATCATTCTCAGAAAATAAATCTTCATATGGAAGAGTAATAATATGCTTTTCTCGATTCCAAAAAGCACTAGGATGATCAGCACAAATATCAATTGTAATTTGTTCAGAATCATTTTCATTTTTTCCTATACTTTGGTAGATTTCAAAGTATTAAATATATTTATACTAAATAATTCTAGTTGCAAAGAATCAACATGCCTTTGTTTCACATTAATCAAAACATTTATATCACGAGAAATAGGATCAGTGATAAAAGTATAATTTATATTTCTATTTTCATATGTAGCAGTAAATTATTTAGCAGTTATGCTAGTAAATGGATAAATAGCATTTATAAAGGGGGTTTCAAGTATGATTGGAGGGTATAATTGATTTTTAACCAAGAAAAAGAAATGTGAAATGCAGACTTTATTTTGGCAAATACGTGTATTAGGCAATTTATACTTTATATCTAAAGCATGTCCAAAAGCATATTTAACCATATGAGTTGTTTTTTCAAAATATTTAGTAGGTACAAGACCTTCTTGAATACAACTAACATCGGCTCCACTATCAATCATAGCAATATCAGTTATTGAAAAACTATTATCAATCAAAATGGTGCATTTAATATACCATTTATGAGCAGTAACTATTTGCATCATTCCTAAAAACATACCTTGTCTAAGATCAAGATTAATAGGTTTTGCAAGAGCATCTTCTTCAACAATATTTTTTCCTTTGTTTATAAATAGTTTCCATCTGAGTAAGACTATGATCACAAATCATTTGATTTTTTTTAAGAGATTTAATCTCATTTTTTAAATTTTCAATTTCATCTTTCAAATCATCAAAGGAAGAATCTCTAGTATGAGTAGTCTGTTTATTAAGTCTGTTATTAATTTCAGACAATGAATAAGGTGCAACATATTCAAATTCAAAATCATTCTTTTGTTTTTCTGAATTTTTTGAGAAACTTGAACTAGCATTATTATTTGCAGCTAAATGAATATTTTTTTCTCGAAGATCATTATCAATGACTTCTTTCAAAAGTTCTATCACATTATCAAATGTAATAGTATTTACATTTAAATCTTAAAATTGAGATTGCAATTTATAAAATTCATCATTTTCACAAGAACATATATCACCATGACAGGTATTGCAAGCATTCGTTTTATCATGCTGATTACTATTAGATATATCAAGCAAATCAACTTCATCTTCAGACTCAGAATCATAATCAAACTCAGAACCAGAAGTATACAACAAATTATAAATCTTATCATGAACTCCTTCATCAAGTTCTAAGGATTTCAACTTTTCAAGCTTATAATTTGGTGTTATGCGATCAAAATTTCCATATCTATAGCACTTGATTTTAGCGAAATCACGCTTAGACCTATTTTTGATAAATCTATTAGACTTACGAAAAGCTTTTCTAGCGTCGCGCTATTCCTTAGATCTATATCTAGACCTCTTTTTCCTATAAGGTTTATCAGGGTTAGAATCTCTATATGTCTTCTTCATGCTATCAGCAAAAGTATCAGGTAAACCGAACTGGGCACAAAAGTCTCCTAACTGAGATCTTTCTTTAAGCTTATCCATCTTAAGCTGTCTAGACAATTGTAATTCATTGCACAAATTTATTCCTTCTTGAGTGCAAATTCCTATATGTTTACCATAAGTATAATTCTTATATGGAACCTCACCATGATTAGGTCTCAGAGCTTTTCTAACTCTTTCGGCAAATAAAGGGGGAAGGTCATCTATAAACTTAGCTTTCCAATGCTCATAACTATTTTCGGGTAATTTCATCACCCTACTCATGTAAGTATCTTTATACCATCTAAATTCACCTAAGGTTCTACAGCATAGACCATTTAATAAGGTACGAACAGTCTTATACTGATTGGTAAATCTACCATTAAAATGTTTTAAAATGGTTAAGACTAAAGTATAAACAACGTCTTCTCTATTTTTTACTAGAGTTATGCCTAAGTTATCAAAAACTTCATTATCAACAATAACATTTATCACTGCTGCTTTTTGCTCAATACTCATATAATTATCCCACCAACCTCTGAGTTGGCCAGTAAAACCTGCAATAATCATTTTTCAAACATTTCTATTTGTGGTTTTAACACTTTTACAAATAGTTGCATACATAAGCATTTTATGAACAAGAATAGTTAATTGTCTATCAGTCAAACCATCAAGATTCCATTCGTAAATTTCAGACCCACTATAAGAGGTATTAGTCTGATTCCAGTCTCGTTCCTCTATTAACACATCTTGAGGAGTTGATCTGGAATAATAATAATAGGTATGCATGCTTGGTTTATGGGCATACTTAGTATTACTATTCTTTTTGGGATAACCACGAAGTTTATTAAATTCTAAAGAAACATTATTTTTAAAATCAAAAGTGTTTTTCATTTCATCCGCAAAATTGTCTGACAAATCAATAGGCTTTGCGGTTAAACCTGACAATTTTTTTATAAAGAAGTTCTTCTAAATCATTTAATGATTTAAATTTAAAATCTCAAATCTCAGGGGGCCTTTGCACATGAGTAGAAATAATTTGAGCTTCTGAATTACCTTTAGAAGTAGAAGCCGTATCAGAAGTCTTTATATCATTTTTTATTTGAATTACTATGCAATTAATTCATTTAGTTTTTTTATCAAGAGAACTAATATGTTCACCCAAAACTTTAACATAAAGACCCAAATAATTATTTTGGAAAATTAAATTATTTATTTCATTAATGTTGACTGTTGCAACATCTTCTTTAACAAATTTTTGAAAGGCAGTAAAGGTGATAACTATATTACTTGGTAAAATAAAAGATGACTGAGGTGGATAGACAGCCTTAATAATATTACCAGAACCATTTTTATAAGATAGTTCAAGAACGTTGATGTATAAAGGTAAATAAGTAGTTATAAACCAGGGTACAAAATACATAATTTGATTATGTAGAGCACAAGTTTCATAAAATTCTTGAGAAATATTATTCAAATCATTCACATTATAAGTGTCAAAAAACTATGTTTTAAACTGATTTCATTTATTATTCGAAAATTCTTTCTGAATGTATTTTCTTACCAGTGAACCTGGACTAAAACCTATTTGGTGTGTATTAAAATATGATCCATCATGATATAAACAATAATTTATCTCCGTAGTAATACTATAAAATACCATTTTGTTGTGTTATCATTTCATTTTAGATTAGATCTCACCAGATAAATCCAGCCACATATCCTCTCAATTATTGCTTTCTTTTTTAAATTGATTCATTTAATTAATTTAGTAACTATGGGACGTCTGTTTCAGTTAAATAAAGACTATTTGAATTTGTTAATTAATCCTTCATCAATTATGATTAGATCATTATATAATTCTAGATCATAAATAGTACTCAAGTTTTCAATTGGATCTTTTTGTTGAGAATAAGATATGGAAATCTAGATCCAATCAAGCGAGATGTGTCCCTCGAGAAGTAGTCAATATTCAGACGTCTTATATTAGTTGTCATGTTTCGCTTCTCGAGAGTTAAATTTGATTATTTTTTGAAGTTAAGTATTACAAGATCAACTCAATATTGTACAATTAAATATAGATATTCAAAAATTATCCGAAAAACACTACTCTACAAGTTATAACTTTTCTTATGTCAATTTGATGAAAAATATATTTTAAAATATTGATCAAAATTATATAATTTAAATCTAAAAAAGGAAACATAACAATTAATATCAAACGGACGGAGTATATTATTGTCGTGAGGAAAAAAGAAAGCAAGAAAAGTAGTAGATCATATTTTTGGTAACGAGGTGCTTAGTAAATTGTACCAATACAAATTAGATGTATGTTGTTATCTACATATTATGTTAAACATTTAACTACTTAATTAATTTAAGCTAATAATATATGCAAGAACTATTACTTATGTTCATCAATAATCGTTTGGCTAACCAATTCCTTACAGTGTTAAATTTTCTTTTTCTTATTTCACTTTTTTTTTTTTTTGATTAAAGATGATTTATTGAAAGCATAATTAGATAGTTCAATTGATCAAACAAAATAAATCACTATATATTTACTTATATGACCCATTTCATGTTGTTGAGCATTAGTTCAAGATATTTGAACATGTCTAATATTACATAATCTTCCAAATACACAAAGATATATATATATATATATATATATATATATATATATATCCTATTTATATTGAGCACAAATGAGTAAGGATGACAATAAAACGGCGCGAGGGATAAATCAAATTAACATGTAAATAAGGTTTGTTTATACTTGATTTGCCATTACCATCTCATCTAAAAACTTAAGTTGTTAGAGAGAACACACTTTTATTGATTGATTATATTCTCAACACTCCCCCTTCACGTGTGGGCCTGATTCTTTTTCATGGCCAAGTACGTGGAAATTCTTTATTAATTTTGGGTGGCGGTGAGATTCAATCTCAGGACCTCTGCCTGCTCTGTTACCATATTGAAGTGTGTGATCATCTCATCTAAAAACTTCAGCTGTTAGGGAGAGCACACTTTTATTGTTTGATTATATTCTCAATATAGTGATTTAAAATTATGTTGATTTGAATTTGAAAAATTATTTTGTATATATAATTTGAATTTCTTAAAATATATTTTGTCGTAAACATAAACGCGTTATAATTTATAAAAAAAAATAAAAACAAATTCTCAATTATTATACAAACTTATTAAAATAAGCAAATCATAATTCATAATTAAGATATCGAAATATTCTAAAACATTATTATATCTCTATCTTTCTTTTGTAAATAAAAAAAATATTGAAATTATATGTTGTTACGAACTTTCAAATAACACATATTTAAACAAAATTCACTAGTCAACATTAGTGCTAACTAGCTATTTTTAATACAATCTTTTCACATGATATGAACAATCTTTTCACGGATATGAATTTTCATCTGCAAAATTTAAAGATGATAATTTTTATAAACTTATGAATCAATTTTGGGAAAGAAAACAAATATACCTCCGAACTATCGTAAATAGTATACATATACCCTCGTCATACTTTTGAGACATTGATGTCCTTGCCGTCCAAAAACTAGAGCATATATACACTTCACTCTAACGGAAGACTAAATAGGGACACATAGTGAAATCTTATCCGTCGGGTCAGTGGATAGAAATATGACACATGTATGACCGTTAGTATAAAGAGTATATATGCTCTAGTTTTTGGACGGCAGGGGCCCAAATGTCCCAAAAGTATAACGGTGGGTATTTACATATCATTTACGATAGTTCGGGGTATATTTGTTCGTTTTCCCATCAATTTTTTACATTTTTTTAAAAATTAAAATTCTTATTTTTTTCTTCTATTGTTCAAAGAATAAGAGATTTGAAATCACATTTTGAAATTGAAGATTTATAAACCAAGCTAATTTTAAATCAAAACTTAAAATTAGACTATGATCAAAGATTGCTAAGAAAATGTGGATGTTTGAAAAAAATATGAAAAATATTTCAAGCATAACAAAAAGAAAGAAAAAAAAAGAGTTTCAACCCTTGTGCTATTCCAACATGAATACTTTAATCCTTAATAAATTGAGAAATTGAAGTCGATGAAGTGCCCATCAAACCCCACCTACGTTCTTCCTCCTCAGTCCTCTCTCAATTTTCCTTCTCTCAGCTTGGAGAGCCAAAGAATCCATAGCAAGCAAAATGGGGTTCTTGTCATTTCTTGGAAGGGTCCTCTTTGCTTCTGTTTTCATTCTCTCTGCTTGGCAAATGTATAATTTGCTTCCTCTATCTCTTTATATTTAGATCTGGTCTTTACATGTTTGACTTTTTGTTTACTTTCTTGGTTTTCTGTGTATTTGCTTGCTGTGTAGTAAAAAATATGTGGGTGTTGATAGATCCAGCCAAATAGGTTGCTGGGTTATGTGGGTTTTGAAAGAAATGTGTAGTATGAGTATATGGTTGAAGCAAGAAGGGGTTTTGGTGATCTGTTGAAGCTAAAAGGGAAAAAAGATTTGAGCTTTGTGAATCTTGATTGTTATTCTGAAGTTGGGTGTTAACTATTTGGTATGTTTGGTTTTGACTTGACTGTTTTGTGCTAGATGCATTTAGTTGTATGTTGAATCTCTTTTCTCCTAGCTCCAGCTGGGTGGAAAATAGGGTATTGGAAGTTAAAAAGTGGGTGTTCATTATGTTTAGTCTCTACTGCTCTGTCAAGGCAAAGTATTAGGGTAGTTTCCAATCTTGATGAAGTTCGTGTTGGGTAATGGTTCAGGGAGTAAGTCTTAACTTTATTGTTTTAGTTTCTCTTGGAGCCAAGTTGCTTTTAGTTCTGGCCAAAGTTTTCTTAAGTTGAATCTAACAGATGGGTAGGAGGATGTTTTGCCAACAGCACTTACCTTTGAGGGCTACCATCATTCCCCCTTATCTTACCCACTTCCGTTTTTCTTCTACGTCTTTATGGTAGAAGTTAGAACCATATTTTGTTTTTTGAACCATGGGAGTGAGTGGTTATTTTTTCAAATCTGCTTTGATATGCTCTACTTGAGCCAAGGGTCTTATTGATAAACAATCTCTTTACCCCACAAAGGTAGGGGTAAGGTCTACGTACACGCCACCTTTCCTAGACTCTGCTTGTGGGATTACTCTGGCTATGTTGTTGTTGGAATGAGTGGTTATTATGTAATGTGCCTAAGAAGATTAGATAATGGTTTCATTTCTTTGAGGGTGGTTCCTAATGCGGTGTTCGTGTACACCTATTTGTGCTAATTGGTTATTGGAAGTATGTATACCTATTATGCTCTTTGAGTATGGAATTACTGTTACCCGAGTTGTCTTTTACTGGAGGAAGAACCTTGATCTTTTTGGTGTTGCTTTATTCTGTGTTTGAGTTAGATAGTCGATTCGATTTTTGATCCATCATAGATTAGTAAGGGGCCATCAGATGCGGTTGATTTGGCTGTCACTGAGCTAAATGTAACTTTGAGCTGTTTGGAAAGACATATATAGGGTGGAATAGCCGAGTGATCAGTCTGAGAGAGCCAGAAGTGTTCAAGTATAAAAGATAACATGGAATCCATTAACAGTAGGTTAAGATGAAAACGTCATTGCACAAAGAAATATTTAAGCTCCGTAGTTTTGTTTAGTTTGCATTCAAGGGCGAATTAATAGGCAAATATTGGGGCACGTGAATTGTGGTCTCTTCATAAAACTAGGCATTTTATGCATATATTTTCTAAAATTAGTTGAATATTATCTGGTGGCACTTATGCTACCAAAAGACTAAATGCACTTGGCTGAAGGTTGAGTTATTTACCTAGGGATCAATTCTCATTAAATACATTTTTTCCTGTTTTTAGTGGTGCACCTATGTTCTAGAAATCCTAGATTCGCCACTATTTGCATTGCTAGGCAGTAACATCTGATGCCATACTTTGAGCTATTATCCTCCTCCTCTCAAGGTAGCCAAGTTGCTACATGGTTGGCAGTAACATCAGATGCCATACTTTGAGCTTTTATCCTCCTCTCAAGGTAGCTAAGTTGCTACATGGTTGGCAGAAAAAAATTATGTGATGTGTTGGTGAAGTAAGGTGATATTTTGCTTGATATTCTTTAGATATGCCTTCTGTCGTGGAAAATCTGTTTGCTGCTGTTGTGGGCAAAATAGATCAGCTCTGGCTAAAACCTTTCCTTTCTGTTCTTAAAAGGATTTTAGATAGCTAATGCTATATTTGCTAGTTTTATGTTCTTGTTGTTGGTTGGTAATTTCTTTCCAAGTTACTACCCCTTTAGGACTCCACAGGAAAAGTGACCTTTATGTTGTAGAACTCGCCTTACCCCTCTAGTTGTAACAAGCCGGAGTAAATATCCTCAGATTAAACTTTTAAATAGGCAAACAACTTTCATCTTTATCCTCAGCTGTAATTTCATGTTATCAGCAGGTTCATTAAATTATTGTATTTTCTTGAGTAATGCTAATGTTGCAAAATGATCCAAAAACTGCAAGTACTTTGCTGGCTATTATTAGTGTATGGTTCAAGTTACAATGGAATTACAAAGGCAGTAATAAAGGTGATTGCACTGTGTGGGAAAATGGTACTAGTGATTTTCTTTTTGAGTTTTAGTGCTTCCTAGCCTGATTCCATCACGAGGATGGGTGTGGGTGGAGTACTTTTGACCATTGTAAAAGTGTTTTGCCAATGCCGTGTTGAAGTTTGCATCTTTCTTCTTATGATATCACTCTTAACAGTCCAAATGAAACCAACAAACTCACAATTTTAGTTTCCATAGCATCTTTCCCTCCTTAAAAGATTACTCTTCTTCCTGGATGATGCAAAGATTTTGCCTACTAAACTAATGTTGGTTGAAATGTGATTTTGCAGGTTCCATGAATTTGGAGAAGATGGTGGACCTGCTGCTAAGGAATTGGCTCCCAAAGTGGCTGGTCTGCAGGATTTTCTTGAATCCAAGTTGGGGACAGGGACACCAAAAATAGATGTAAATGGTTATATCCTTATTTCACTAGATAAGTTGAATTTTGTTTTTTTTTTCTGTCGTAAAAATGGATACTGGTATGACATTTGTGAAACACTTTTTTCAGGTTAGGCATGTGGTAGCAGCATTCATGGCTCTAAAAGGATTGGGTGGATTGCTATTAGTATTTGGCTGCTTCACTGGTGCTTTTCTACTGGTTAGGAATTTCAGTCTCCTAGAATTGATTGACACCTTCGTTTAGAATTATCCGTACACACTATGTTTTAACTTTCAATCATCTGTCGTCAATACTGCAGACAGTGTTTTCAAAAACGTTTTTGGGGAGAGTCTCGGGGCGGGGCGTACCAAAAACGCTCCGAGGCGTAAATTAAAGACGTAGATCCATAAGGCGTAAGTTCTAAAATTTGAGGCGTAAGCCTCGAGCATAAAAACGCAAGTCCTGGGCGTAAAAACGTAGACCTAGGCGTTTTTAATTTATTTTTTTGAACTTATTTTTGCTTTAAATCATATTTTTTGACTATTGGTGTAATGATATTTCGCAAATAGTAATTATAATACTTTTTTTTTTTCATTATTGATTATTAATACTTATCTCAAATAAAAATCATAATATAATTTCTATATATTGTAGGTTATTTATAAAAAAATATTTGTAAAATCACTAAAAGGTTTACTTTTGCTTATTTTATCAATAATAAAACTATAAAATTGAATATATATGAGATTACGCCCTGTAGATCCATGGGACTTATGCCCCGTGTCTCGGGGCTTACGCCTCGCTCCGTACTGTATAAAACGTCTTGCCTCACGCCCCCACCTTTTAAAACACTGACTGCAGATATGTTACTTGATAATGGCCACTCCACTTCTGCACGATTTCAGCCACTTTAACATTGGAGAACCACAGTATTTCATTGTTCTACAAGAGTTCCTCCAGGTTTGTCAAAATTAATGTTATTTCCTTTTAACAAGTGAAATGCATCCAAACATGAGTTAAATCGGATTTGTTCCCTTCTGTAGTGTCTGGCACTCCTTGGTGCATTGCTGTTTTTCGTGGGGATGAAGAACTCGATTAACCGGAGGCTACCAAAGAAAAAGAACCTCAAGTCCAAGACAACTTAGGATACATCATTGAGAAGAGGGGATTATGTAAGATTGGATTATTCATGGTTTGTTGGTTAGCCTGTATGATTAGAAGTGACTAGTTAACCCTCTCACCTGGAATTTTTTGCATATTTTTTTCCTCTTGAAACTAACTGTTATTGAATTTATGGGGGTGCAATATTGCCACTGTGAGGAGGTTTTGAAAATTTAAGGTATTTGAATTCCCTGTTATATTAAGCTTTTGCAATGTCGTCATTTAATAGTGTCACTACTAGTCATAGAATGTTTGGTTGAAAATCAATGTTTTAACGTGAAAATTCTAAATTGGAAAATATCTTGTAACATGTTTTTCTGTTTACTTTTTTGCTTTTGAAGTTGTATTTCAAATTTTGATGAGTACATTCAATCATAAATATTTTTTGCAAAGCATAACTTCATTTAGGACTATTCAAAATCAAATTGGAATCAAAATTAATTTTATACATGAAATTGTATGTGAGAATCGAAGTGTAATATTTTCGGAAACCTAACATGATCTTTATGAAAGTTCATACTTTTAAATACGTAGTTCATTATCGATTTTATACACAAAAGTTGTTTGTTCTCAAAAATCTAGCATCAACTTTAAGACAAATTTTATACAATTATATATATATATCGATTTTATACACAAAAATTGTTTGTTCCCGAACTTACAGTATTTTTTTTTAATCGATTTTATACATTTTTAATTTTTTATACACAAAAATTTGACCAAAATTTTAAGCCTTGAATTAAATATAGTATATGTTTTGAAAAAGAAATGCTACTATGTTTAGTAAACGAAAATTTCCTTCTATATTTTGTAAATATGACCTAACTTTGTATATATAGAAATATCTACCTTCCATAAAGTCATTATAGCCAAGAACTAGAAAAATAATTACATAAATCTCTCCTCAAATTTGATTTTACAACACTTTTTTTTTTTGTGATTTATAATATTAACTATTATGCTCACCTTTCTTGTTTTAATTTTTCTTGTAATACATTTTCTAACCACATTTTATTAATATAAAAAATACTATAATTTATCTAATTTATACTTTATAATATTTTGTTTATTTAATTAATTTTGTAAACATCCTTTACTACAAGAAAAGAATCATTTCTATTTCTTCTGCGTCAAAATTTTGGTAAAGAAGTTGCAACAGGCAAAATATCTACTTTTGCTTGTAATAAGCAAATTCAAACACATATGTAAATATCATGTTAATATCTAAATTAAAATTTCAAATTAATTTAACGATTCAAAATTAAACTTAATATGATATTATCTCTATAAAATTACTTCTGAAAAATTATTTTATTATGTATTCATCAAATAAAGCAATTCAATAATTTATTTATATATATATACACACAAAATGGTTAGTTTTACCAGATTTCTATAGTAATATAATTTTCAAACGTAGAGAGTTCAGTTAAATATTTGTACCTTACTTTGATTCTGCCTTTATTTATATCAAATATAAACTGAATAGACATTTTAAAGTTTTGATCCTTAATCTATATACATAATCATAAAAATAAAATGAAAAGAGTAATCACGATTATTAAAATTAAAAATGCTAAATTGATTGTTTATATCTTTAGTAGTCACTATAGCGTGAGCTGTGCTCACGAGATGATTCATTGTCATGTGGTCCTCACTGGAGCTCATAAATTCATCACCATGCTAGAAGTGTCCATCTTCATGGGCGGAGTCAGAAAGATAAGGTTCATCTGAATTTTCTTTTCGAAAAATCATATCATATATGTAAAGTTGAACTCTATGCAGGGTTTCAAACTTAGACACTGTTGGGTTTTAAAGGTGTGAACAGGAAATGAAGGGTTGTGACTCTCCTGAAGAGTTGTGATTATGTCGAAGGGTTGTGTCCTTTCTAAAGGGTTATGACCGTTTGAAAGGGTATGCCTTTTTCAAAGTGTTGTGACCTTTCTGAAAGGTTGTCTTCTTTCCAAAGGGTTGTGACCTTTACCCTTTGTTGGTTATAAATATAGAGGTTTCTCTCATTTTTCTGCATCAAATTCTTCCCTTCTTTTGCATACATTTTTTACAAAACAAAATCAACCGATCGTGTCTGTGTATGGATTCGTTGCTATCATTTTGAGTTAGTTGAAATTATCGAAGTTTGAGGTACCGCTATTTCTTTAATGGTTAATCCGTTTTATCTTAGGAGGAATTAATCTGCAGCCTCGGGTACTTGAGGGGATTAAATTTCTTAACGACACACAGTGGGTTCTGTGGACTCGGATAGTTCTTTGTGTTTTTCTTTTCATCTTTTATTATTTCTGATTTGCTAATCTGAATACAGGAGACAACATACACCATGTAAGTTTTGAGTACACCCTTGCCACTGCCCTATAGGTCTCCATTTGTTTTTAAAGTGTTTAAAACTCTATATACATCAATATAAAGTAAGCATTGATCTATATCGTATTATTTTTCGACAAAGCGAGCTACATACCCGAACACCACCATAGCTCCACCCTGATTTTTCCAATAAGTAAGACTCAAATATATTTAAGGCAAAAGGCATAAATTGCCCCCTAAACGTATACCCAAAAGTCATTTACACACTTTAACTAATGGGGTGACCTATTACACACCTTAAGTACATAAAAGTATATTTATTTCCCCCTTCCGTCACCCAACCCAGGACATTATGCCTAGAGTGAAAGCCACTCGCCTCCTATTTAAGCCACGTAATAAAAGACCCCAATCCGATTCATTTGACCCAAACCCGTTTCTTTTCACCTAAACCCGATTTTTTTCACCCAAATCCATTTTATTTTACCCTAGTCCATTTATTTCACCCACCCGTTTCTTTCTCTAAGAACACCAAAACCTAATCGAAAAAATTCATCTGTAAATCCTAATTTTAGCTAAAGATTTCTTCGATTTTGTGGTGTTTTTGAAGCATCCTTGTAGTTATATTTGAAGAACATTGTCGATCGAGGCGTTCATCATTTGGTGGAAGCAAATCGGTGGTTACTAGGGTTTGGTGGGTACAATCGAGACGTTCATCGTTCATAATTTGTTGTCGTCTCCATATTTGAAAGGCCAGTCAAACATTTCTAGGGTTACTTCATAGTTCATACTTTTTAGCTTAGGGTTATTTCATCTTTATTTTTTTTTCAAGTTTATTGTATGTCGTCTTTCATTCACATGATTCCCCGTTGTTGTTGTATGAATTTTGTTGTTGTATATGTTTTGTCGTTGTTGTTGAGGGTTAACTGATAACATTATTTTCAGGTTAAAATGTCTTTTGAATTGATTACTTTGAGATTTTACCACGGTGGTGTTATTAAGATTGGAAAAAAGGAATACAAGGGGAAACCATATCATGGTGGAGGAGTTTATGAGTTTTTAGATGTTGATATAGATAGGTTATCTTATTTTGAATTGAGGGATTGTCTGAAAGAGTTGGGGTATGAACCTGGACAATGTGTGTTGTATGTAAAACTTCCTAGAAGTACTGCTATGTTAGAAATCAAATCTGACTATGATACTATATTAATTGCCGAGTGTTTGAGTCATGGAGATATTTTGGACTGTTTTGTGTGTCACTTTGTTGCTGATCCTGTTTTGGTCCCACCTTTATTGGAATATGGGGAAAGTAGAGTAGGTGAGGGAGCATCTCAAAACAGTGGGCCTAATGCATCTTTTGATGCTGAATTAGAACCAACATATGAGGCCCAAGAAAATGCCACACATGAGGCCCAAGAAAATGCCTCAAACCTTGCCTCAAACCCTGCCCCTGCCCCTATCCATCCTTCTACTGATCCAACTCTTGACCATGTTCATCCTTCCTCTGATCCAATTCCTGACCCTGTCCATCCTTCTAATGAACAAGATTCAGATAGAGAATCATTGAATGGGGGGGGATTTAATGGGAGTGATGTAGATGATGAACTAAGAAGTTTTAGGGAGGAAAAGAGTAAAAGAAAGAGAAGGAAAAGGGGAGAAAGAGCTCCATTGCCTGATCATGTCAAGTTAGGAACAGAAAAAAAAGGGCCAGATGCTGGGTATGATGAATCTACAGGTGGTAATAGAAATAACTTAGAAGGTAAGTTAGCTGGTGATGAGCCTTATTATCCCTCAGATGAAGCTGCCAGTTTTGAAACAGATCCAGATGCTTTCAGTGATGATGAAGAAGAGGTTCAACAAAGAGAGAGAGTTAAGCCAAGAAGGAGAAAGAAGGTGAATAGAGTTGTATTTGATGCATCTTCTCAGAAAGTAGTGTGGGAATTGGGTCTTGTATTTGAAAGTGTTAATGAGTTTAGATCTGCTGTTACCAAATATGCTGTTGCTGAACATGTTGCAATTGAAATGTATATTAATGAACCAACAAGGGTAAGGGTTAGGTGTACAGTTGGTTGTCCTTGGGTTTTATTTGCTAGCTTTGATTCTAGGACAGATAATTTTGTTGTAAAGACATACAATCCAGTTCACAAATGTGATCCTACTAATAGGAACAAGCTTTGTAATAGCAAGTTCTTATCTAGTCACTACTGTGAAAGGATAAAGGAACAACCTGACATTAGAATCTTTGAGTTTCAAGGACTTATTAAAAAAGAATTGGATTTATATGTTGGAAGAACAGTGTGTAGGAGAGCAAGAAACAAAGTATTACAGGAGTTAATGGGTGACTATGTTCTTGAGTTTGGGAGGATTTTGGACTACAAAGATGAGTTGCTAAGAACTAATCCAGGTAGTACATGTGTAGTCAAGCTTCATGAAGAAACATTTGAAAAAGGTAGAAAAATGTTTCAAGGCTTCTACATATGTTTTGATGCAATGAAGAAGTCCTTCTTGGCTGGTTGTAGGAGGTGCATTGGTTTGGATGGTTGTTTTCTAAAGGGAGTATCTAAAGGTCAATTATTAGTTGCTGTTTGTAAAGATGGGAACAATCAAATGCTACCACTGGCTTGGGCAGTAGTTGAAGTTGAAAATAAGTTTACTTGGGCATGGTTTGTCAAACTTCTAAAGGAAGATCTTCAGTTGGGAGATGGTACAGACCTCACAATCATATCAGATATGCAAAAGGTTAGAATATTTATTGATTTTTTTGATTTATTTCATGTCTTAAATGCCATTTATTTATTAATGTCTTAGTTTAATTAGTTTTATGTCTTGAATTTTCTTATAGGGTCTTGAAATTGCCATAACTGATCATTTGCCAAATGTTGAGCATAGAATGTGTGCTAGACACATCCTTGCTAACTGGTCAAAGAGATGGAGAGGTCTTGAGAGAAAGAAATGTTTCTGGAGGTGTGCAAGGTCTACTTTTGAGGCTGAGTTAAAAGATAACATTAGTTATATGAAAAGGTTGGGCAATAATATAGTTGATCACTTGTTGTATTATAATCCTGAAAGATGGAGCAAGTTTTACTTCAATTTTACCTCAAAATGTGATGTTGTAGACAATAACATGGCTGAATGTTTCAATTCATGGATATTAGCAGCAAGGCATAAGACTATAATTACAATGCTTGAAGAAATTAGGGTGAAAATGATGAAAAGAATAGGGCAGATGAGAGAGTTTTGCAATACTTGGATATGCGACATTTCTCCAATGGCAATGAAGGTTCTACAAGATAACACAGCTAAGTCTATGAAATGCAGCATTGAATGGAATTCAGATACAGGGTATGAGGTACTTCATGGACCATACAGACATGTAGTTGATATTCAAAGGCAAATATGTAGCTGTAGAGCATGGATGTTGAAAGGCATACCATGTCCTCATGCAATAGCTGCTCTTCACCATAGGAAATTGGACCCAATCAACTACATTTCTCATTGGTATAACAGAGAAACATACATGAAGACATACAACTACTTCATTCAGCCAGTTATGAATTTGAAAATGTGGCCAGAATCACAAAACATCTCTGTGATACCACCTCCTGTTAGGAAGATGCCAGGAAGGCCTGGCAAGAAAAGGAAGAAAGAGCAAGGTGAAACCAGTAAAACTGGAAAATTATCCAAAAGAGGGATTGAGATGTCATGCAGCACTTGTCATAACAAGGGTCACAATAAAAGAAAGTGTCCTCTTGGTGCACCTGCTTCTGGCACAAGCTTTACTGCTGGACCAAGTTCAAGACCTGCTGCTGGACCAAGTTCAAGACCTCCTTCTGGCCCTGCTGCTGCACCAACATCAACACAAACTGTTGTCCCTGCTGCTGCACCAACATCAACACAAATTGTTGGCCCAAGAGCAACACCTAATGCTCCAACTGAAAGAGGAAGGGGTAGACCAAAGGGTTCAACAGAAAAGGTGATATAGTTTCCTTTATTTACTTCATGTATAAGTTTTAAATAAGTTGCTTTACTGAATATTTTGTTATTTTTTAGGGTAGTGTTGCTAGCAGAACAAGAATGGTTGGAATGGGTGCACTACACACACAAAGTGGTGCTACTATTATTAATGTAAGTTCCCTATTTCTATACTTAAATATCATTTATTATTTTTTCTTTAATCACAAATTAAGATTATTTATATTCATTTGAACAGCCTGGAATGCCCAGTGAAAGCTTTAGAAATGTGAAGTCTTCAGCAGTTGTCACTGGAGATCTTGGACATAAACCACCATGTGGTGTGAAATGGAAAGGAAAACAAGCTATGACATCAAGCCAACTTGAAGAGATGAGGGGAAGCAAACAAATGGAGACTAGGTCTAAGGCTGCACATTTGAGCCTAGAGAGCTCTAATGCAATCTAACTTGTTTTGGTAGATTTTTGTTGGTAATGTAATGTAGACATTTGTTTTGTTGGGTGATAGACAATGCAATGCACTTTATCCCTATTTAGTACCCTTATATTTAAGACAATGAATTGCAGTTGTGACTGCATTTTGATTTGTGGTGTTTGATTATGTAACTGCTTTGACATATATTAACTTCTATTTTGATTAATGATTATGCAGTTATGAATGTCTGTTTATGTAACAATATTGCTTCTCTTTTAGTGATGGTTTCTGTGTTTATGGAGGGCAATAAGTGACTACTTAAGCAGTGGCTACACAAACGTATAGTTTAGACAGTTGAGCAGATAGTTGTACACACTAAATATATAGTTTATGACCAAATACAAAATCAAATACTTGCAACAATAAATGAGACAAATTAAGCTAAGGAAAGCTTTGTAAATTCTTTTCATTACACAAAAGCCTTACAAGTTCAACACAATATTGCAAATTTTTGGTACAATAAGAGATCATGACAATTTCCTTGAATGTCCTTCTCCTTTCAGAAACAATACTCTTTGAAATACTAAACTTACACCTAAAATACAAACACACAACAGAGCAATCCAAAGTTGTTTCTCCCTTTTCTTGGACTTGGCCAATTTGTTTTTCCATTTCTTTTCAACTGCTTTCATCTTCTTCAAATCATCATCAAAATTGTCCATTTTTGACTCCTTCTTGTTCATATCTATTTTGCTTTCCATGGATTTGGTCGACTTAGTAGGCTTGTTGATTTCCTTATCCGAAGTTTCAACTTTTCGAGAAGATTCAACACTATGTTCAAGCTCCGCAATTCTTCCCAACAACTTGGGAATCACAAATTTGGATCTTGGATCAATATAATCATCTTTCCAAAGCCAAAAATCGCATGATCTAGCATTCTTAAAAAACAAAACGAATCATTCTATGGCTCTTGAAACAACAAAACGAATTATTCAACTCTTAAAAAAGATTAACTTACCCCATAGTAAGGACAACCCCAATATCTTCTACTAGGATTTCTCGGGGTCCAAGAGGTCAGCAAAGGCAAAACAAATCCGTGTTTGCATCGTACCTCTTCCAATTCATGATCTTCCTCTTGTAAACAGAGCCTAGTCAAGCTTATTCGAGCCATTGTAGCACCTTAATAAGAATTACCGCGAATCAAAGAACTAAAAATTCAAAATACGAAATAGATAGAAACAAATCAAAATGAAAAAGAGAGAAATGAATCAAAATGGAAAAGAGATGAATGAATAATAATGAAAAAGAGGTACCTTTGATTCAAAAGAAGAAATTTTGAACTATGTTTGAATTTAGGGTTCTTGATTCAAATTTTTGGTGAAAATTTAGGGTTTTTGTTCATTAGGGTCGGGTGGGTGGGTTATGTGAAGGGAATGGGAATATAACCGTTGGGTTAGATTTTTTTAATTAAAAAAATAAATGAAAATGACTTTATTAGCGTGTTGACGCGCTCAACTATGTGGAGCGAAACGCGCCCTGGGTTGGGTGACGGAAGGGGGAAATAAATATACTTTTATGTACTTAAGGTGTGTAATAGATCACCCCATTAGTTAAAGTGTGTAAATGACTTTTGGGTATACGTTTAGGGGGCAATTTATGCCTTTTGCCTATATTTAAATACTTTAGATTATGTTTATGTGTATGTCATAATTTTGTAAGTATTTTTTTATCTATTAATTTTGGATTCGAATATTTTTCAATATAAAGAATCAGAAACGCTTTACCCGAATATGAAATTTTGCTTTACCCCACTATCCATCCTCTAGAATTCAATGTAGTCACATCATTGAGTCTCATTAATTATGATGGATGCAAATGTACTTGGGAAACCCACCTTCAGTACATCAATGATCTCTGAATCTGGACTCATTAAATAACTGAGATAAATCAAATAGAGTTTTTGGGTATTTTCGTTAATATACAGAAGAATATTTTTAAAAAGTAATCAAAATTGATCGGTAGATTTATAATTTTTCTACAAGAGTTCATATATATCTGGTCTCGTAGAAAGGAAAGGATCAATTTAAAATAACACATGCTAATCACGTATCTTCCTTGCTTAAAGTGACTTATAGTGAGATTTATTAAAAATATATGTTAGATAATATTTATAGGTTTTAACTTTCTACGTGCATAAGTAGACAAGTAAATTTGTATAAATTAGATGAACAATCAGATATACACGTCTTACATAGCATAATATAAATTAATTCGAGTGTATCTCACACAAATTATCATGTAGAATGTGTGTTTCTACTTGATCAACTTTATATAAATTTTAAGTATCTATTTATACACACCCAAAACTGAATGACATAGATGCGGGTTAAATTCAAATTAAAAATTATATTTGTATATTATGACTTTAAATTTTAAAAAAACACAAAGAGATAATATTAATAAATTATTTTTAATTAATATCATTAACTAACTTGCCCCATAAAGAAGTTTTTGTTTTGGACGATTATGAAAGTAATTTTTCAAAACCAATGGGGCCAAACATAAACCAGTATAAACAGAAATAAGTGCAAATATTAGTTGAATATAGGAAGGATTAGTAGATGTGGATATCAATAATGAAGTGAATGATATTTTCATTTTAGGAATTATCTTGACTGTTATCATTTTTGTATTGTGACCCTTTTTAAATAATGCTTATAATAATATTTTTTTTATTGGTGATTTATTTGAATTTCTTTGTGAAAATATTGAAAATTTAACTTTTACTTATTTTTTGTGACAAAATTATAAAATTAAAGATACATAAGTCTTTTATCTCGTAAATCCATAAAGCTTATATCCCATACGTTCAGAGCTTATATTTATTTAATTATCTTTAATTAGAATTTGTTAGTTAAGAAGGATTTCTAGTCCTAGTTTAATTTGGTTTGTTAGTATTATAAATAGGGGTACTTTATATAGATAGATACAAGAGTTTTAGCTTTATTGAATAAAGTCTTTTATCTCCTCTTTGTAGATTAATAAATCTCTTCTACATAACTATTGTTGGATCTTTCACTCGTGTATGTATTATTAGTTTGAGTAATTTTACTTCCTTCAATTTATAAAAAAAACATTACATAATTTTTAAATATTCAAAAGATTAAAAAAATAATAATAAAATTACATAAATACCATAACAAACATATTGACCAAGAGATATTAGCTTCTAAACCTTCTATATACAGTAGGGGCGGAGCCACTTTATAGTCAGGGGATTCATTCGAATCCTCTTCAGCGGAAAATTATATTATTTATACATGATTAAAATAATTTTCTATTTATATATAGTAGATGTTGAACCCCCCTTCGGCTATTTCATGTGTCTATTTCTATAGATTTTGAACCCCTTTATTGAAAATCCTAACTCCGCTACTGATATAAAGTAATAACAAAAGTAAACACTATACAATATTATTCTTTATATAGCAATTCCTATTCTAGTATCGATTATCTATATGTAAACTAGTTGGTACACCAAACGACCCAATTAACAAAGTCGTCAGCAACCACAACCACAAAATTTGAAGTCTAGAAATGGCTAAATTTAAGGACATTTGTTTTCTCTGTTTCTAATAGTATGAAAGAGTGAAATTGTGGACAATTCCAACTTTGAAGTTGTGTCTTTTTTACATTATTTAGTTAGATTATGACAAGGAAAAAAGGAATCTTTCATCTATAACTCCTACTCTATGCCTTTTCTACAAGAAGCGTCAACCAACGCACATTTTGTAATATGATATCGAAACATAAGAAATAATAAATAGTAACATAAATAGAAGGAGATGAAATTACAAAGAGCAATATTATAATTAATAGTATGGACGAAATAGCAAGACAATACACTTCTGTCGATTAACCTCGCTCTTACCTTAATTTGTGTCCTTAAATAACTTTCTATCTAAGGCAAGGGCGTAGCTATAACTATCCCAGAACACTCTTCGTAAAAAAATTATATTGTATATGTAAGTCAAATTCTATATTTAAAGGATATATATTTAAAGTTGGACAACCTTAACAAAAACTATGTCTTTAGTGTAGTGGTAATAGGTGTCCATTTGAACGAAGAAGTTTCAAATTTTTCAACCATTTTTGCTCGTGCTAGTGCCCCTATTTGAATCCCAAATAACATAATTTTAACAACCACCCACCGTATTAAAACTACATCATATCTTATTTAATTATATTTCTTCGTTACTTTTTGCGGCCTATATTTATCTCTTTTCGAAATCATATATAATCAACCAGTCAAAACTCCGAAGTGTGAGTTTTTCAATAATTCCGTCTGTAGAAGGCAAGATACTTTAAGTTATTTCGGAATACATGGAAGAAGAAATAATCCACCCGTCTAATAATAGTTCCTCGCTGTACTATTTTGGGATATCTAATACATAATTATTTATTTTATGAAATTAATGGATTATTTTAAATTTTTATTTCCTAATTTATATTTATCATTAATTATAATTATTTCTTTATTACATTTTCAATATATTGGACTCCCCCCCTTCCCCGTCCACTTTTCACTTTGGCATGTTGTACTTTTTGAAAGTTAATTTGACTAATTTCCAAAGTTAAATTAGATTACATTAATTAGATATTTTAAACAAAAAATTTAGATATTTAAAAACTATAGGAAAAATACTATAAATGCAATTTTTTGCGTATCAATATGATGAAAAAATACATTATTAAATGTTAATTAAATTTTTTATAGTTTGATTCTAAAAAAAAATCATGAAAATTAAAAATTAACGAAGAGAATATTTATTATATTAAAAAAGTGATAGTTTAATAGTAAAATCACCTTATGAGAAATACAGTATGTAAAATTGTACCTACAATGATAGATAGTATTGTTGAACAGGTTCCTGTCAATATTTGGAGGGAATTCTCCGGATCCACTTTGAAGATAACGCCAGTTATTACAAATTTATTTCAAAGACAACTCAATCGTTACTTCTTATAATTAAATGACATTTATTTTTAATTCAATAAAATCAAGAAAGGATGATTCTCAACCATAAAATCCTAGTGATGCGTCTCATAAAAGTAGTTTGGCATTTTTGTGTTGATTCATACATTATTAGCAATATGTTAAACACTTACTTATCAAACTGTCAATTGTTATACTAAAATATTATCTTTCAAAAATAAAACCACTCCGAAATCATTTCATCAACACCACCTCCAGATTTTGGCTAATCAAGCTTTATTTAAATGCATTTCAATTACAAATATATTATTTACTTTGATTAATTCTATTAGTAGAACAAACAATGTATTTTTGTATTAACATAAATAATTTAGATTATAAATTTTTAAAAGTATTGTTTTTCCTTTTAAACTTTATACTAATATCATGTATATCGAAACGAAAATGATACACACAGGAGGTGCTTAAAATTGATAATTAAATATTAGACGAAAATGATACACGCAGGAGGTGCTTAAAATCGATAATTAAATATTAGACGAAACTACACAAATCCAAACTCCAGAAGTACTAGTAACAATTATTATCAATATTTTCTGACTGTAAAAAAGGGAAGAAAATGGCCCTCACTCAAAGGTGTGAAGGCAAAACTGCAACGTCTTTCAACCCTAAAAGTCCGCACAATTCCGGAAACAACGATTTCCTCATCTCTGCATACACTTTACCATCCCAACGCTTTTTCCCCAGCTCCTCCGCCAGTCGCACCGCCGCATCCACCGTCTCCTCCGCCGTACCATGCGCCGAATCCACCATCCCCAGCCTCACCGCCTCCTCTCCCCTAATCTTCGCCGTTTTCAACACCAAATCCCGCCGAGCACCTGCCGATCCAATCTTAGACCTTATCATCGCCATGAAATAATCCGGCAAAGTCATTCCTATATCCAATTCACTCATATACAACACGCCTTTATCCGATCTCATCGTTATATAATCATGACTCATCGCTAACAACAGCCCTGCCGCCGCAGCGTGGCCGGTAACGGCAGCGATGGTTGGAATCGGGAGAGACATGAAATCGGCAACCACTGGCTTTAACAAACCCACCATGTTCATAAGTCGATCGGCAGCAGCTTTTTCTGAGCCGCCGGCTTGTGCATACTTTAGATCAAAGCCGTTGGAGAAGAATCTTCCATCGGCTTTGGTTATTAGAACAGAACCCTTCACGGATTGGGATTTAACTTGCGCTAGTGTTGATCGGAGGGTCGCGATGAGAGTAGGATTCAACCGGTGCTCGTCGTCGCCGGTAAGCGTAAGATAGAAGATGTTACCGGTTTTTTCTAATGTGCACATATTGGCCAGGAGGAAAAAATGATTCTGTTAGCTTTGAGATGTGTGTTGCGTAGGATAAAGATGACGGATATTCTGAATAATGAAAGAGAAAGTGTATGATATATAGTGAATAAAAAGTTTAATTAATTACACTAAATGCTCTCATGGTATTACTTAATTACGGATAGCTCCTACATATTTTAAAATCAAATATTTACGTCCCTTATATTATAAAAGTTCTATATTTATACCCATAGACATAGGATTATTTTTGTTTTTTATATGGTGTTCGAAGTTCGATCATTCATTTAGGAGTGTGATCAACAGAACCTTTCGACAAATTCAGAGCTCGAACTCAAAAACTATGATTTAGAATGAAATAGTTTCATCACTATAAAATAATCTGCATTTATATGCAAATAAAATTCCATCTAATCAGCTATTCTCTTCGTTCACTTTTACTTGTCACTTTTTTTTAAAATAGATTTTTATATTTTACTTATCATTTTTGACATATCAAGAAAAGATAAT
Source organism: Solanum stenotomum (assembly GCF_019186545.1). Classification (NCBI taxonomy): domain Eukaryota; kingdom Viridiplantae; phylum Streptophyta; class Magnoliopsida; order Solanales; family Solanaceae; genus Solanum; species Solanum stenotomum. The sequence goes on along the minus strand of NC_064289.1, from coordinate 19,971,016 downwards.
TATATTTTTTTTATATTTATCCTCAGCATTAAATATTATTTCTTCAAATCATTTTCGAAAACTTAATATTAAACATCATTTAATAGGGATAGTTTGATAAAATACATGTATCGATGATTAATTTTTTAATGAGTGTATCATGTCAAAATATAACAAGTAAAAGTGATTGGAGGGATTATTTTTGTAAAATGAAAATAAATAATTAAAAAAATTTACATATAGTAAAATTATAAAATAAAAACTTGTGTATTTAACAAAGTGAGAGAAATTTTTTATTACTAACTGTTATAGGTTATTAAATAATTTATGTTTGTTTTTCTATTTATGGGTCACGAAAATAATACATAAACATGATTTTAAATTTGATTTCAACGGATAACTATGTCTTCCAATTTTGAATGTGCACAAGGAGATACTTAAATTTGTATAAAATTGAACAAGTACATACACATGACCTACATGATATAATACAGGATGTCATGTAGGTTACAAAATTACCACATAGGGTGTCATGTAGGATAAATGTGTCTATTTGTTCAATTATATACAAGTTTAAGTGTCTACTTGTGCACACTTAAATTAAATATCATAGCTGCCAATTGATGCCAAATTTAAGGGTCATGTTTATGTATTATGCAAACTATTTCAAAAGATATTAACTATTTTTAACTAAAGATATTTTGTTAAATCGTTTGTCTTCATTTGAATTTTTATATTTTTTTCTTTGAAATAAATACGCTTTTCGTTTATTTTATTTATATTCATTATATTAAGGGTTCATTTGGCCATGCGATATAAAATCATGATTAGAAATATAACGAAGTTGAAGTTTTACCTAGATATGTAATTTGAATTGCTTATGTTGTATGTTTTCTCAATACACAAAAATTTCAAAAGTTGTAAAACTATTACATTGTCCCAATTCTTTATACAATTTTAAAATAAGCAAAAATTTATAAAATTACATAATATACTATCACAAAGTTATTCGAAAAAAATACAATATATATTCATCAAACTATAATTCAATAAAAAAAATTGAACACAAGTTGTATTGTTATAGTGTATTAGTCTTTAATATAATTCTCTCATATAGTATGGGGACAATCTCTTTATATTGAACTTACATTTCTCGATCATATAATCGAGAATACGAATCAACATCGTTATTTTGAACCATGTATTCGTAAATAAATTTGATCAATGTAAATGATATGGTAATAATTGATTTTGAGTAATAATAAAAAAATTATGCATGTTGGTGAAAATAATTGTTATATGAGAAATAAATAATTTAAATAGTAACAATATAAAATCATGAATTACAAATTTTATTTGCTTATCAAATAATTGGCTAGCAGATATAAATGTGGGGTGCTTTACAAAATACTCCCTCTGTCCCTAATTACTTGTCCACTTTTGAATCGACACACCTATTAAGAAAACAATTAATGACATAGTGAGTTTACCATTTTACCCCTATTTATTATGAAATGAATGAAAAGTTCTACATTTTCAAAGTAATTAGTTATTTAATTGAGGATATAATAGGTAAAAAAAATTTGTCCTTTCTTGATTTGTCAAAATGGACAAGTAATTAGGAACAAAGGAAGTAATTTCATACTACCTCCGTCCACTTTTAACTGTCATAGTTTTTTTTTTTTAGAGTCAAACTATAAAAATTTTGACTAATATTTTATGATGTATCTTTTCATCATATTGATATGCAAAAACATTATAATTTATAGTACTTTTTATATAATTTTTAAATATTTAAATTTTTTATTTAAAATATCAAATTAATATAATTTAATTTAACTTTTAAAAATTTATCAAATTAACTTTCAAAATATATAACATGATAAATAGAAGTATCACAATTGGGTCCCTGTGCGCAATTAGAGTTGAATTGCCAAAAAGTAGCTTTCTTGTAAAGCGATAAACACGAATTATTTTATTTGACTTTTACCACCCAACTGCCAACGCCCTTCTCTTCCATTATGATACTCTCTCCGTTCCTTTTATATGTCATTTCTTTTTATAAATAAATTTATAATATTTGTTATTTTATAAAATTAATGTAAAATTTATCATATTGATTTTTTTTTACCCTTATAAATTATTAGCCTTAAATGATATACATTTGACCAACTAAAAAAAAATTAAGTAAATGTTTCATGTTTATTGGTTTTAAATTAACTAATCAAAATAAATTAATTCTTATTCATTGATTGAAAACTTGAGTTCCAAAAAAATTAAATAAAGATAGCATAATAAACTTAATTTCTTAATGCACGTAAAATCTAAAATTATGACATATAAATAGAAACGAAGAGAGTATTTCATACTCCATTTCGTACCTAACAGAAAATATATCATTATCATACTATTTTATAGTATTCTAATTTAACCTTGAGAGCAGGTCATATTGTTTCTTGGAATTAAAGTCTAGTACCTTTCAACTTCGTTGTTTAGAGTTGATATATGTTTTATTATAAAAATAATTTTTATATATTTTATGATTTTACAAATGATTGAAATATATTCTTTTTTTCAAATATAAGTGAACAAAAAATAAATAATTTTAAACAAGATGAAATTGCTCGGATTATAAACACCTCTCACTTTTAATCTTTGAGCTGTGAGTTTGAGTTCACATGAAAGCAAAAAATGGGAATTTGAGTTTTAAAAAACAATTATAGATTCAATTTTTAAATTTTTTGTTAAGAAAATATTCCCACGCATATTCTTTTTTTTTCTTTTATGATTTAGTGGTAAATTTAGATTTATTATTTTTTATGGTTAAATTTATTTATTTTTTATAAAATTTATCATATATATCTTTAAAAGATTTTTAAAATACAAAAAGTAAATTATAATACACCCAAAAAGTCAAATTCAATACCTCTCTCTATTTCGAATAAAGAAAGTATATTTTTTCAAAATATCTATTAAATTAAAATTAAATTAATAAAAGCATATCTAACTTTCTAGAAATAAGTAATTTTTTAAAGAGATAAGCCCACTCCAACTGTAATACTACCGCTTATTTTTTTCAAAATAGAGAAAATATTACTATATATTTTTGTCATTCGAAGTTTGTCCGTATTTGATATTGCTTGTGGAAAATATTTTTCTCTTTGACTGTCAACAAAAAATGTACAAGCCATCTTGGTATACTTGTGGGCTAAGTCTGGCAACGGAACCGGGAGGTGCTGGTTCCGGTTCCGGTCCATTACCGGTTTCATCTCGGTTTTGGCTTGTATCGGTTAGATCCGGACTTACGCGGGTCCGGGAGGGCTAACGGAATGGAAGCCGGGATTTTCCGGTTAGTCCTGGTCCGGTTAGTCCCTGTTCCGGTCCGGTCCAGTTCGTCAGTTTTTTTTTTTAATCTTAAATTTATATAGCCGTTGAGAGCCATTGGGCAACGGGTTTTGAGCCCCACCAACGGCTCTTTCACCCCATAACTCCCCTTTACACCTCCCTACCGCCCAAACCTTTTTTTAATACCCCAACCAATTGTGGCACTCTTATATAGAATTTTGTTTGTGTTCATTAATTATCTATTATTTCTAGTATATTATACACCCTTCGTCCATTTTTATTTGTCACATTACGCTTTTCAAAAGTCAATTTAACTAATTTTTAAAGTTAAATTAGATTACATTAATTCGATATTTAAAAAAAAAAGATATTCAAAAACTATACGAAAAGTACTATAAATTGCAATTTTTTGCATATCAATATGAAATACATCGTAAAATGTTGATCAAAGTTCTTATAATTTAACTCTAAAAAAGAAAATTATGACAATTAAAAGTTGATGGCGGGAATACTTATTATAAACCCTCCCAAAATCTATTAAATTTAAACCAGATTTAAATTTGACCCAAAAATATCCATATATCTCTTGGGGTTTTTGCAATATGAAAATATTATTTTAAATTCTATTTTTTCTTGAACAATTAATCATAGTCATGTAAAACAATTGTTCTGTCATACATTTTCTATCTTCTTAATAATATGATTCGTAGCTATAATTAGAATTTTATAGCAAAATTTTATTAATCGTAGTAATATAGAATTAAGGATAATTAACTTTATATTTCTTACTTTACTTTACGCAAATAGTAAAATATGTTCAAGATCACATACTTCAAGATATTGTTAAAATTAAGGGCATGATCTTGTAAATTGTAGTAATGATATTTAACTAGTTAAGTGAGGATTAATTAACTCCACCCAAATGATAACTAAGACTAACTTAAAATCTTTTCAAAAAATAAATCATCATGAATTCCAAAAGCTTATAAATACTTCCTTTTTTCAATTTATGCAATGTAGATCGAATTAACAAGAAATTTAAGAAAAAAATTGAATGTTTTTAAAGTTTTTAAATCATATCATAATATTTATATGGCTATATAACTCTTGAAGTATGTGATCTTGAACATATCATACTATTTGCGTAAAGTAAAATAAGAAATATAAAGTCAATTATTTCTTAATTTAAAAAAGTATGTCATTCTTTTTTTAAAGAACTAAAAAAATGTCATGTAAATTATGATGTTGATTATTCGAGTCAAGTCAACTACTGAATCACCTTATTAAAATTTGTATTTATTTTGCATTTTTTTTTTAAAGTAAAAAATTCTTGTAACACCATATCTATGAAAAAAAACAAGTTGGATTAGATTAATGAAATTTTATGCTTTATCCATTTGGCATGTTCTCTAAAGATCCTTATGGAACTTCCTTTAAAATATAACATGCATAAATTTAATAGGATGAGAATTAAATAGTGATGGAAATAAAAGAAGCTACAAAGCATATTCTTTGATATAATCGTAATTAATTCCCTTTGTTTCTATTTTTTTTTGTTTGATAAAAAATTGTGAGCAAACCCCACTAGAGAAAAGCAAGAAATAAGCCACTTTTAAAATTTTCATATTCTTTGAGATAGTGTCCTGGTTTTATTTATTATTATTGGAGGGGAATTTTGCAATTTTAGCCCCTATACTGTTATATATAAATAATTATTTTGATTCTCACAATATTTGTCATTTGACAAGGAATATTATTTTTCTGCTAAATAGGATTGAACTGATCATAATTTATTAGCCTGTTATTTTCAAGAATGGCAACTAAGTACTGCAAGTAAATACATTGTAATCGATTGCTCAATTATTTGATAACTAGATCTCTTTTCGGGTCAATCCACTCAATATCCAGCCAAGAGTAAGCTTTTGGCGGCTGTAAAGACGACAAATAACGCAACGGAATATGTAATATAGTTCTAGGCGATCATAGTTGATATATAATTAAGGGACTAAAAGTGTACATTTTATTTAATATAAGATTATATACTTATTGAAATATCTCAAGGACTAATATTAAATTTTAGTAATAATTTAGGGATCAAAATATGGAATTATCCCTATTAGGATACTAGGCCATAAGAGAAAGTAAGAATGGACATTGGACCATATTGTTTTATTATTATTCTAAGTTATCAACTTATCTAACATTTATGTTTTTTTTGTCTTCACTTCTCTTTTTGGTTGCAAATTACAATAACGACCTTTCAACTACCAACTGATGATTTTCCAACAGTTTATTCAGTTTTTTCTCATGATCGATGGGAAGCATACGAAAAATTGATGAATTTAAGTAATTCCTAAAAATTGGCCTGTAAATGCGAAAGTATGCGTTAGAAAAATAGTGTGAGTATATGTGATGGTTCCCCAATTCGTTACAGAAGTCCTCATAAAGTTTTTTTAGAAAAATATTTTGAATGTTTCAGGGCGCTAGATCAATGAGCTAATACACAGGAAAAATTGAGAAATTTGAGTAATTCCTACAACATGGCCTCTAAATGCAAAAATATACGTTATAAATAGTGTGGGTATACGTGATAGTTTCCCAACTCATTACGGAAGTCCTAATAAAGTTCTTTCAGAAGTTTTTTTGGGTGCTCTAGGGCGCCAAATCAATGTGCTAATTAAGACACGAAAAATTGAGAAATTTGGATAATTCCTAAAAAATGGCCTGTAAATGCGAAAATATGCGTTAAAAATAATGTGTGTATATATGATGGTTCCCCAACTCATTACGGATGTCCTCATAAAGTTTTTTGAGAAAACATTTTAGGTGCTACGGGGTGCAAGATCCATGGACAAATACAGACAAAAAGTTGAAAAATTTACTCGATTCGTAAAAAAAGACATGTAAATGCGAAAATGGGCAGTAAAAAATTAGTGTGAGAATACATGAAGGTTCCCCAACTTATTACTCAAGTCCTCATAAAGGTTTTTGAGAAAAAAAATTTGTCATTCATAAAAAAATGTTTGTAAATGCGGAAATGGAAAAAATGGTGTGAATATAAATGAAAGTTCCCCAAATCCTTACGGAGGAGGACCTCATAAAGTTTTCGTGAAAATTTTTTGGGTGCTTCGGCGTGCTAGATCCATGGGCTTATACACACGAAAAATCAAGAAATTTATGCGATTCTTACAAAAAAGGCTTGTAAATTCAGAAATGGGCGTTTAAAAAATGGTGTGAGTATAAGTGAAGGTACCCCAACTTATTACGAAGGAAGTTTTTTGAGAATTTTTTTTGGGTGCTTCGGGACGCTAAATCCATGGGCATTACAAACGAAAAATTCAGTAATTTGCATTTGTAAAAAAAGGTTTGTAAATGTGAAAATGGGAGTTAAAAAAATGGTTTGAGTGTACATGAAAGTTCCCCAACTCATTATGAAGGTCCTCATAAAGTTTTTTGAGAAATATATTTTGGATGCTCCGGGGCGCTAGATCAATAGGGTAATACACATGAAAAATCGAGAAATTTATGTGTTTCTTAAATATTGGTTACTAAATGTGGAAATGGGCGTTTAAAAAATTGTGTGAGTAAACGTGAAGGTTCTCCAACTTTATACGGAGGAAGATTTTTGAGAAAATTTTTTTGGGTGCTCCAGGGCAAGATCCATGGCTTATACACACGAAAAATTGAGTAATTTGCGCAATTCATAAGAAAGGGCTTGTAAATGCAGAAATGAGCGTTAAAAAATAGTATGAGTAGTCGAGAAGGTTCCCGAACTTATTAAAAAGGTCCTCATAATATTTTTTATGAGAAAATATTTTGGGTGCTCTGGGCACCAGATCCATGGGTAAATTAAGGAATTTGTGTGATTCGTAAAAAATGGCTTGTAAATGCGAAAATGGGAGTTAAAATGGGTGTGAGTGTATGTGAAGGTTCCCAACTTATTACGAAGGTACTCATAAAGTTTTTGAGAAAAAGATTTAGGGTGCTCCGAGGCGCCAGATCCATGGGCTAATACATACGAAAAATCAAGGAATTTGTGCGATTCGTAAAATAAGGCTTGTAATTGCGGAAAAAAGGATGTTTAAAAAAATAGTGTGAGTATACGTGAAGGTTCCCAACTAATTACAGAGATCCTCATAAAATTCTTTTAGGAAAGTTTTTTAGGTGCTCGAGGGCGCCAAATCCATAGGCTAATACACGTGAAAAATCGAGAAATTGGCGTGATTTGTAAAAAAAGGATTGTAAAGGCGGAATGGGTGTTGATAAAATGGTGTCAGTATACGTGAATGTTCTCCAACTCATTACAGAGGTTCTCATAAAGTTTTTTTGAAAAAAATATCAATGGTGTGAGTATACTTGAAGGTTCCCCAACTCATTATAGAGGTCCTCATAAAGTTAATTGAGAAAAATATTTTGCGTTCTCTAGGGCACCAGATCCATGGGCATATTATACACAAGAAAAATCGAGAATTTTTCATGATTCATAAAAAGGGGCTTGTAAATATTGTAATTGACGTTAAAAAATGGTATGAGTATACGTGAAAGTTCCCCAACAAATTACAGAGATCCTCATGATACGTGAAGGTTTTCGGACTCATTACGGAGGTCCTCATAAAGTTTTATGAATTTATTTTTTTTGGGTGCTTTAGGCGATTGATCCATGTTCCAATACACACGAAAAATTGAAGAATTTACAGGATTCAGATAGAAGGCTTGTAAATGCCAAAATGGGCATTAAAAAGATGGTGTGACTACGAGAAGGTTTCCCAACTAATTACGGATAACACATGAAAAATCAAGAAATTTGCACAATTAGTAAAAAAAAAGGCTTTGTAAAATGCCGAAATGAGCGTTAAAAAATAGAGTGAGTTTAATAATGTGAAGCCCCAACTCATTACAGAGGTCCTTATAAAGTTATTTAAGAAAAATATTTTGGGTGCTCTAGGGCGCCGTATCCATGGGCTTTACACATGAAAATTGAGGAATTTTCGTGATTCGTAAAAAAGGGCGTATGCAATAATTGACGTTTAAAAATGGTATGAATACGTGAAAAACCCCAACTCATTACGTAGGTCCTCATGATACGTGAAGGTTTTCTCATAAAGTATTTTGAGAAATTTTTTATTTGATTGATCCATGGTCCAATACACATGAAAAATTGAGAAATTTACAAGATTCGTATAGAAAGCTTGTAAATGCCAAAATGAGCGTTAAAAAGATGGTGTGAGTACACGGGAAAATTCTCCCAACTAATTACGAAGGTCCTCATAAAGTCTTTTGAGAAAAAAATATTTTAGGTGCTTCAAGACGCCAGATCATTGGGATAATACACATGGAAAATCTAGAAATTTGTGTGATTCGTAAAAAAGGTGTTATGAAAATGGTGTGAGTATACTTGAAGGTTCCCACATTATAGAGGTCGTCGTAAGGTATTTTGAGAAAAAAAATTGGGTGCTTCGGAGCGCTAGATTCATGGGCTAACATATGAAAAATCAAGAAATTTGCACGATTAGTTTTAAAGGGCTTGTAAATGTGGAAATGAGTGTCCTCACTAAGTTTTTTTGAGAAAAAGTTTCTGGGTGCTCTGGAACATTAAATCCATGGGCTAAGTTAATTAACACACGAAAAATCGACTAATTTACGCAATTCGTAAAAGAGGGTTTGTAAATGCGAAAATAAAAATTAAAAAAAAAAAGAATTAAATACATGAAGGTTCCCCAACTCATTACAGAGGTCCTCATAGAGTCTTTTGAGAAAAATATTTTGGGTGCTCCGGGGCGTTATGGGGCTAACACACGAAAAATTGAGGAATTTGTGCAATTCATAAAAAAAGTTACTAAATGCGAAAATGAGCGTTAAAAAAATGGTGTACGTGAGGTCTTCATAAATTTTTTTGAGTAAACCACTATGTGTTGCGATTCATAAAATGGGGGATGTAAATACGGAAATGGGTGTTAAAAAATTGTGTGAGTGCATGAAGGTCCTCAACTAGATTTTTGAGAAAAAAAATTGGGTGCTAGATATACACACACGAAAAATCGAGTAATTTGTGCGATTTGTAAAACAAGGCACATTTGTACATGCAGATGGGCGGTAAAAAATAGTGGTATACATAAAGGTTCCCCAACTCTTAACCTGGTTTCTCATAATAGAGCTTGTAAATGTGGAAATGAACGTTAAAAAAATGGTGTGATACATGAGGATCCATGGGCTCTATACACCCAAGAAACGAAGGAATTTGCATGATTTATCAAAAAGAATCCTTTGCCTCGAGGCGCTGTGCCCCGAGGCCCCCTTAAGACCTTACCCGCCCGACCCCTCGAGGCCCCATGCACCAAGGCGCCCCCCTAAGACCCTACCACCCGGACCTCGAGGCGTCGTGCCCCGAGTACCCCTGTAGCCCCGCGAACCTTGAGGCGCCGTGCCCCGAGGCCACCCTAAAACTCTACCCCCGGACCTCGAGACGTCG
>NC_064289.1:19956469-19961135 GCF_019186545.1 Solanum stenotomum | reverse complement strand
AAACAATTGTTTAAGATAATCTAAATAAAAATATTTCAAGCACCCGTTACTAGTTTTCCTACTTTACACAGAAAATAAAGTTACTGGAATCAAATCAACCATCATCACCATTATGCAGTCAAATGGAAAAATATATTTGTATAAAATCTTTATTTAATATCAATTCATCTTTTTAGGTAAAAAGTAGTAGTAACAAATTGGTAGAACCAAACTTTAAGAAAAAAGAAAACGTTTATTCCCTATTTATAGTAACTTTTCCATAAAATATGGTGTTGCTCCGCTTTAAGCGAGCATCTTGTAGGGCTAACTATGTAATAAAATACGCTATTCTATTTTTACTTGTTCACTGTTTATATTAAAATATAAATAATTTATCAGTTTATATTGGTTTATCTTTAAGAAAAATTGTATATAATAGCAAATTATTAATTCAAATTAAATGCTATAAATCTAGTTTGATTTAATTGTACCCATAGCAAACTGTTGCTATTTCGCCTCTCTCCTAGTGAATCTCGCTCGCCACTCCCATTCTTGTCACCCCTCGAGCCTACACCCTGGACGTGGCCGTCCCTCGGAGACCATCGCTGGCCCTAAGCGGACCATTGGCCTGGCTTCCTTAACTCAGCGGAAGACTTAAAACTCAACAGAATAAACTCAATGCAATAATCTAAATGATAAAATCTTAGCCAAAATGGCCACTTATGTCTCAAAACAAAGTATCTGCAAATACATAGATGAGAGACTCAATACTAACTGTCTGACTGTCTATGAAGCCTCTATAATACTGAGATAGATGTTGGGACATACCCCACAACATCCTAATAAAGAAAAACTAGGAAAGCGAAATAACAGAGTCCTCCGAAATGCAAGGAGGTTCATCACTGAATCTGGAGTGCTCAACTAGATCAACGACGTGCTAGATGTTGATCCTGGTAACCTGCGTCTGCATCATAATAAGATGCAGGCCAACTGAAATCATTACATTGAATGTACGACTATGCGAGTTGAAATGCTAAACAACAACTTAAGCTTGAAAGGAGTACAAATGAACACTTACCTTGGCTTTATTTAACTCATGAATAACGGAACTCAATATAAAGCAATAAGTGACATCTCCTGCCACTTTGTTGGGATTAATATTCCCTTTCAGAATTGAATTCTGTGATGGACGTGAGTCCAAATGCTCGCACAAGAGTAAGAATTCTCTCATGTTTTCAGCCTGAGCGGTATTAAACTGATTTATTTTGGATTGCATCATCCGAGCTTGTTCAAACATCTTTGATAGCTCGTCTCTTATTTTAAAAAGCTTTTGGCTTTTTTCATTAATGGACTCATCCACTTTCTTCATTCCTTCATATATCCTGTTCACCAGGATTTTTGTCTAATTGTCCATATTGGACGTTTCTGGAAATGAAGTCTGCAAGAAAATTGTCATTTCCTTTAATGTATTCTATTGAAAATGAATAGAAAGATAATAACACCTGTCATCTGTGCAATCTCCTGTATTGCGGTTCGGAAGGTAGCTTATTAAATATTAGCCCTGAAACTTGCGTATTATCAGTTCTAATAATAAATTGTTTTGATAAAAGAAATGCAGAAAATTTTCTGATTCCTCTAACGATTGCTACTAATTCCTTTTCATTAGTGGAATATCTTGTTTCTGCATCATTAAAAGTACCACTAGTGTACTTGCAAATTTCATTTAAATCGGTTTGCAATAATGCTCCCCAATGATAATCAGATGCATCAGTTTGTAAAACTAGATTATCGCTATCTTCTGGTAATCTGAGTTTTGGTAACTTTGCACATTCTTCTTTTGGACTTTTAATACACTGTGTGTGTTCTTCTGTCCAACCAAGTCTATTGGATTTTCTGATTAATTTTTGTAGAATATTTCGTTTTTTTGCTAATTCCGGAATAAATTCTCCTGCATAATTTAAACAACCCAGAAATTTTTGAATTTCCTGTTTTGTTGTTAGTTTATCAGGGAACTCTACTATCTTTTTTGATATGTGTGATTGGAGTTCTATTCCATTTTTTGAAATAATCATTCCTAAGAATTCTATTTCATTTTTATTGATGTCAGCTTTTTTCTGACTTAACACAATCCCATTTTTTAAACAAATCTCTGAAAATTCTTTCAGATGTTTTAAATGTTCTTCATATGTTTTTGAACATATTAGAATATCATCTATATAGACAATTAAAAATTCTTTATCTGAAAAGATTTTGTCCATTTTCCTTTGGAATATTTGTGGTGCATTTTTTAGCCCAAAAGGCATGACTAACCACTCATAATGTCCGTTAGGAGTACTGAAAGCAGTCAACTGAATTGAGTCTTCTGCTAATTTTATCTGCCAAAATCCACTTTTACAGTCGAATTTTGAAAAATATGTTTTTCCTTTTGCAAGGTTTATCAGATTATTTTTATTTGGGATAAAATATCCATCAAATAAACAATTTTTATTAAGCTTTTTATAATTTATTACCATACGAGCTTTTCCTCTTTTTATTTCAGCATGGTTTCTTACCATAAATGCTGGGCTACTATGAGGACTTTTACTCATCCTTATTAATTTCAAGTTGAGTAATTCTTTAATTTGAATTTTAAATTCAATTTTATCATCTTCATTATAGAGCATGAGTTTAACCCTGATGATTATGCTGGGATCTTTTAGAGTTAAAATTGCTCTTTCATGATTTTGTTCCCATTTTTCTAATGGATTTTCTCCATAAGATTTTTGTAAGTTTTCTTTAATCTTTTCTAGATTAAGACACTTGCAAGTAATTTTTCTTAGATTCTCTAAGTATCTTCTTTTGAAATTTCCATTATCTTTTTCAAGATTATATGGATTTTGTTTTCTTGGGATTTTGATGAAATGTCCACAAGGAGTTTTAGGCTTATCATATACAAGGTTTGATGATAATCCTGAAACTGTTGTATAAAATCATTTCCTAATAATAAATTTGTTTCCAGTTTATCGTAGGCAAATAGTTTATTTATAGAAACAATTTTTGATCCTAAAATTATTTCTACCTTTTCTTTGGATTTTGTAAGTTTTTCTTTATCTCCTGTGATTCCAATCATAGAGATATTATTTTTATTTATGTCCCAATCTTTTATTAAAAAAGATTTTGCTAGACTTGTTTCAGATCCATTGTCTATTTGACAACATGTTGTTAATTTTGTATCATAGAATGTTATTACTATGAAAACAGATACTTTGAAAATTTTTATTTTGGCATTATATTTTTGGTATGAAACAAGTTTCACCTTTATATAGCATTTCTATTCCATTTCTTCCGATGCTATAATCTTCCAATTTATTTAGGAAAAGATTTCCTAAAATTAGTTCCTGATCACTCTCGTGATTTGTAATATAACAAGGGACTGTTATTCTTATGTTATCTAGTTGTATTGGTAAATCCACCAGGTTTTTACAACTAAAGTTATTACCTTCAAAGGTTTGGTAGGTATAATGCTCTCCTTCGTAGACTGGTATTCCTTCTATTAGGATACCTTTTACATGGTTAGCAGTTGCTCCCGTTTGTATCAAGATTTCTTGATTTTTCCATTAAATTCCATTGAAGATTCTTCCCTTTATTTTGGTTATATTTGGGGATTCAGTTTTTAAAGAATATCTATTAGATATACTTTTTCTAATATAATTTCTTCCATATTCTATCGAAAGTCTAGGGTTACTAGTACTTCCTATTTCCTGTGTTTTTCCAAATCGAATTTCATATTCGTCTGGAATATGGGCATGTTGAATTTCTGCTTCAACTATTCTTGCAATTCCTGCACATTCTTGATCTATTTCGATCATTTCTTTATTTTTATACACCTTACCATAGTTTGAATTTGTAATTGTGTATAATGCTTGGTAATATATACTCATTATATGATTACCTGGTTTAAATAGATCATTTCTTTTGATCTGGAAATGTAAACTCAATGCGTCATTAAAATCTGCATCTTTGAGTGATATACAATATTTTGGGTAATATGTAAATAGGAGTTTAGTATATGCTAGTGTAACGACCCTAAAAATGAACTAGTGAAACTAGAGCCTCACATGTGAGTTTGGAGTTGAGAACTTGATGAAATTATGAGAAATGACCGTGACGTCCGGAAACTAGTCAGTTGAACTAGTGAGCTGTAAGGGTCAACTTTAAATGGTCATATCTTTTAGCTCAAAATGAATTAGGTGGACCTTTACCTATCCAGTTAAAGGACTTTGAGTCCTCTTTCCAACGCCAGCGAGTTTGCCCAATTCCGACCTTGGAGTAAAAAGTTATGCCCGAAATAGTGAAGCACTGTCCAAAAGGACGAGTTTAGACGGGAAGGGGCAAAATTTTTTAAGTTAAGACTTTATGGGTCCTTAGTCCTTTTTCAAAATGACCCTATGCTATTTTATTCTTTTCCTAGCAATTATAAGACCTTTTTATGACTTAATTCCTTTCATTTAAGTCACTCCTCTTAGAATTTCCAAAACCATTCCCTCTTTCATATATTTCTCTCTAACTCAAGGAAGAAGAGGAGTTGGAGCTAGGATTGAAGATTTCGAGTGCTTCTTCTTCAATTTTCGTGGGTTTTCAACTTAGAGGTATGGGGATCCTTATCCTTGATTATTCTTTCTTTCAAGGAACCCAATCAAAAGGTTTT
>NC_064289.1:19944192-19955733 GCF_019186545.1 Solanum stenotomum | reverse complement strand
TGTGACTTGGTTGGTAGACTAAAGTGTCCCTCCTTGTTACTTAAAGTCTTGAATGCATGAATGTGTGAAGTGGGCTAGAACTAAGAAATGGTGCCCTTTCTATAAATGTTAAATGAGGAATTCTAGGCCAAGACTTGAATCGGCAAAACTAAGAAATGGTGCCCTTTCATAAGTCTAGCTTTCCTAAGTAAATGTGAAACCATGAAATCGGTAGACCTAATGGTGGTAGCCCTTCTCATGTGTGAAATGATGAACCTTGGACCGGCAGGCTTAAGGCACCCTTAATGAAAAATCGGTAGGCCTAAGGCGGGTTTCCAGGGGGATTTAATGAGCTATCCTTAATGAACCTTGATCGGTAGATCCTTGTGGTGCCCTTCTTGGTAGATGTGCTATGGGTCGGTAGACCTAATGATGGTGCCCTCTCTAGCACATACATGTGAATGAAATTACTCCATGGGAACTAAGGCTAAGCACCAAGTGGATATCGTTAAGATGGTAGCTCTCCCGAGTATGAGGCAAGAGTACAATGAACATCTTTAGATATCCCCTAAACCATGTGCCTACATGGGATGTGTCCTAGTTCTACCCTTGGCAAGTAGAACACCTTCCACGGTGTAGGGTTTTATGACACCGGATTCCATGTCTAGCTCGCATGGTCTATGTCGGTTAATGCCTATTCCCATCATTTGGGATGTGCACTCTAGTTATTGGATAGGTTCTACAACGTGTAGGTAGTAGTATGGGATGCTATCTACACATGGCACGAGTAGGCTTTGAAGATGCTAAAGTGAGTTCCCTAAGCCTTAATGGCTAATGTATGAAAGTCCTCTAAATACATGAATGTCTCCAAAATGGTTTCTTAAAGAATGTTGGTCTATTGATGTAATGTAAAGGAAATGTCCTTATCTAAGGTAATCTTGAGGAACACTTAAGTGTGCTTGAAGAGGTTGTATGGGCGGTCACTTCTTGTCTCACTCAAGTGTGTCTTAAGGTTATATTAGGTAGAGGTCCTACGGTAATGAAATGACATGTTCTTTTAAAGTTAAGCATGGGTTGTATATGGACATATGTTGAGTATATGTATGGTTGGCTATGGTCTTATATGTTAATGTTGACTTGTATTATGTCTCTTATACTTGTAAAGGAAAGGTTTTATCAAATGATATGAAAGCATTTACTTCCTTGCAAATGTCCTTTTTGGCATGTTTTTGCATGGTCTCCATACTTAGTACTTAATTGTGCTAACCCCTTTCTTTCCCTTTTTGGACTAAAGTGTAGGGATTTGGAGATGATGACATGTCATGGCTATTTGATAGGTTTCTAAGTGTTGAAGATGAAGACTTGGTGAGTCCTCATATATTCGAGGACAATACCCTATATGTTCTTCTATGTCTTTTTAGTATTGTTTAAGTTGTGTATGGGATTGGTCCCGAATTTTGTACTTTAAAGTATTAGATGGTTTTGAGACATCATATATAAAGTCTTCCGCTTGCTATTGTTTCTTTTTTATGAAATGTTTTCTTGGTAAAGAAAGTCTTTAATTCCTTATGGTTTTAGTGTCTATGCGATGAATGAATGCTAAGAGGCTTGTATTGGACCTCTTCGAGGTCAAGTACGCCGGTTACGGCTAGGGGGTACTCCCGGGTCGTGACAGCACCTCGAGGCATCGTGCCCCGAGGCCCTCTCAGACTCAGCCCCCCTAATACCCTACCTCCCGGACCTCGAGGCACCGTGCCCTGAGGCGCCCCATAAAACCCTACCTCGAGGCGCCGTGCCTCGAGGCCCCCTTAAGACCTTACCTCGAGGCGTCGTTCCCCGAGGCCCCCTAAGACCCTACTCCCCGGACCTCGAGGCGCCGTACCCCGAGGCCCCCCTAAAACTCTACCGCCCCCGGACCTCAAGGCCCCCCTAAGCCCCTCCCCCCGGGACCTCGAGGCGTCGTGCCCCGAGGCCCCCCTAAGAGCCTACACCCCGGACCTCGAGGCGCCGTGCCCCGAGGCCCCCTAAAACTCTACTACCCCCTTGACCTCGAAGCGCTGTGCCCCAAGGTCCCTCTAAGACTCTACCACCCCCCCTCCCCCCCCTCGGTGCCCGGTACCTCATGCTCCAGTAAGTGCATTCTGTCCATTTGATGCAACCCTGTGTATAACAAGTTTCAAGTATAAATGAAAAAAAGAAGAAGAATTAAACATATGAAAGTGAAATAAACTGAATTATATGACTTTCATTCTTAAGTTAGAGAATTGTAGAAGAAGCTAGGGCTTTCATCACAACAAAAATCTGGAGATTATTCACATGATGTCTATGCAGACCGGGCAACATGAAAAAGCTAGGGAGTAAAACTAGACCTGTTGTCCAAATTAAAAAGAAATGAAATAATCTTACACCGAAGAACATAAAAGAAATAATCCGTTATGAATGAAACCATCACCAATGACAATACCAAACACACAAAAGAGACAAAGGTCTTTTATCAATTAAACCACCACCAATAATACGTCAAGTTTCCAAGGGGAAGGATAAACAAATCTAGGCTGGAGAAAAACTAATACCAAAGGTACATTGACTTCAAATGCCAAAATGCTTCAGCCGTTTATACAAGAAGCAGCCTAGGGTGATGGGTGGGTATATTAGTTACAGTGATGTAGGAGATGGCTAGAAAAAAAAAGTAGCATAATAACCTCAAGGGAAGACTAAGTCACTAAGATGCAACTTCCATCATGAAACACTTTAGGACAACGACAACAAAACAGTGAAATCCCATAGGTGGGGCGAAAACGAGGAACCTAACGAATGAGGCAACGTCGTCCATTTGACACTTAAGGACATAAGGTCGATCATACAGACTTTTCCAACAAGATGAGTGCAACATGTAATAGAAATCTTAAGTCAATAATTTGCCTCAAGCATGAGATCTTATATTATCATCAAAGTGAATTATGAAGCACAAAGCTAAGTTTCTTCCCTTACAAAATTCTAAATTAGCTGAAACAACTACCTATATATAACAGAGGAAGCAATAGTAATGTCCATCATTTTCCTTAGTAAAAGTAACTTGGCCACATACTTCAACACAAAGCCTTTTTTCATATTGTACCAAACAAGCTAGAATAGTATGCCTCAGATAAGAATGAGCAACATTTAAAAGGCAAGACTGGACTTTAGGATAAGTCATTGTCAGTTTGCCATTGATGTCATCTGTTGCATACCTTTTAAGATGCTTCTCTTGTTGTCAAAGTAGTATCAAGCTATGTTGCTCAGACTCTCCAAAATTGTTGTTGCACCTGTGTCGGATTCTCCAAAATGCACTATGGAGTATCTGACACACATCTGTCGACATTTTTGAAGAGTCAGAGCAACATATGCAGCATATACAGATGTAGCCTAATAATGCCTGTATAACAGTTTGTATAAATTTTTGTATAACAGTTTGTATAAATTTTTGCTCAGCTTCCAAATGAAATGGATAATTATGACACTATGATGGAATCATTGATGCAGTGAATAATACTAACATACTCATTCAATTTTAAAAAATTCAAAGGGGAAAATCAACTGCTTGACCAAAACGGACTGATTTAGAACAAAAATAGGGTATTTAAAGAGAGAACTAAACCAAGATCATGAATTATACACTAGTAGAAATAAAATCGCTTAAGAGACAAAAATCGCTTAATTTTTTCTCTGATGGGCACTCATGTATCTAGCTCACAAAATTCCCGAAAAACTCGATCAATCAGCCAACTATCCCCCAATTCCAAACTAGTTAGGTTCAACAAATACAAATCCACACAGATGTTTATATGTTCTTCCTCATCTTTTGTAAAGTTCAACTGCTAAGAGAGTACTTTTTTTGTGTAACACGAAAGTTGTTCATGATTTCGACATCAAGATGGAGCTTATAGACTCTCTGCTTAGTTGAAGAGAAGATTTTTTTATTCTTTTTTGCAACTTTGTAGCTCCCTCGTAGTGCAAACAGGATCCAGGGAAGGTCCTCACCCCAAGGGTACACAAAGAATCCCTCTTACTGCTGCTATAAGGTGAACTACTAAAATGTACCCTGGAAACTAAATCCACATCTATTCATGTCCGTTTGAGCCAATTCATTTCAATACAAGAAGGAAACAATAGCACTAAAACTAATCATGTTGGCGAACCAAGAGATAGTCAACTCTCTCAATAAACACAACATATTCTCTTTTTGAAAAGACCCATATTAACAGAAACATCATGGATTGTCTGAATCAGTGAAAACAAATTCTAGTAAACTTCAGATTAAAGACACAAAAATCAAGCTAATTAAAGACCAAAGTCCAACCATATTCTTGCTTTGTTCATTTTATTTCCCCCGGGTCAATTTTTCTTCTTCACAAGTCTTATTAGGACAAAATATAACCCTACAGAAGCATAAAGTTACATAAAGATTGAAACGTTAAACATAATACAGTAACTCAACATTGAAAAGAGACAAAGAACACAAACAGATCCAACTACAACTACAGATCACATAATAACAACTACCCTCCAATCTAGAAATCAGCCACATCAATTAAAATCCATTTGACTATAAACTAAGTTGGTGTTCCACTGATTCAAATTAGGAAATTGCCAACAGTTTGCAGAGAAGGTACCAAAAGAGAAAAGTTTGAAAATATAAATTGAACACAAATTCATCAATATACAAGAAGAAGGGTTTGATTACTAATTCTAAGCAGTAACAGGAGAGAGCTAACCACCATGACTGATATACCAATTTCCCCATTCCTACAAGCTGATTTTGAGCCCCCAACCCTAAGTAAGAGGAAAATGGCAAAAAGTACCTGAATAGGAGCATTGGCATACGAAAATGGATTTAAGAAGCATAGCAATGCCTCTCCTTATCATTCTTGCCACCGTCATCTTCGCCATTGTATTGCTGCAAAAAACTTGATTTGTATCTTCATCGCCTTATTGCGAAATTGAGAGAGGAATTGGGAAATTGAGATGAAGGTTGAAGACCCATCTTCATGGCTTTATTGCGGTGCTACTATAACGGACTTCATCGCCATATTGCAGAGAGAATGCTAGTGAAGAAGAGAATGAGAGTTGAAAGTGTAACGGTCATTTCATTTGGGATGAAAACAAATATATCAAATCAATGAACAAATGGATGACGTGGCGGTCTTTGTGGGGTCCGAAGTTGAGTCTAAAGTGAGAGTTAAAAAAAAATTCAAAATATATGTTTGATATTGTATTTCTTTTCGTAAAGTGTTATTTTTCTTATTCAAATTTTCTCTATTTAATATAATTTGTATGAAATTGATGATTCTATGTGATTGCAATTATTTATAAAGAGTGTTGTGCAATCTATATAGAGAAAGTTATTCGTATTCATATATATATATCTACACCTCCAAAATTTAAAATTAATTATATTTTTAAAAATTAATAGGAATTTTTTTTTAAAAAATCCCAGCACTTTAACGTCCCACACTTATAATATTTATGTAATTTTTAAATTTATTTTATCAATTATTTATTAATTTAACTTTTTTTTTTCAATTTGTTTCATATGATGACATGTAAATTTTATTACTTTCATGTTAATTGATTTGATATAACGAATATTTTTTCTTTTAACTTTCATTCTATTCATTTTCTTTTCATAATTTCTTTTTCGTTTGTAATTTTTCTAATAAATTAATACATATAAAGAACATGTAATGATGGATGGAGATTCTTATTATATTGTCTAATTGTTGATTGGATTATGCCAAACTAGAGAGATGAATTTTGCGGACACAATAAGATAAAAGTACAAGCATATGTAGTGAGTGTGATTTATAAATTTTATATAATAGCAGGGGCGAAACGTGCAACGCACGTTTTCAGGACTAGGACTATATTTAAAAAAATTGTATGAAATAACAAATTATTAATTCAAATTAAATGTTATAGCCATAATTTATTTAATTGTAATTCGGAGCAAATATTTCCTTTTTTTGCCATTTGATTCGGTATACAATTAGCCATTTTATACATTTTGGTTAAAATGTATAAAATACGTTTGTGTTTATATAAAGCGAGAGAAAAGTGTATATACACATACAAATACATATATTTTCGTCATATACACTTATAATTATACAAATATAGATCTTATTATACAAATTACAATATATAAATGAATTTATACAAAACTGAACAATCTGTATAAAATTAGATGTTTGTAGCGAATTATACAAATCAAAAGCTCCATAACAAACATAAAATTTGTTATGGAGCGCAATTATGCAAATTATAACTATAACATACAAATATGATTTTTATGTTTGCTATATGTGAAAGTTGTTCACTATTAAAAGCATGAACACCCTTTGAAATGTTGTTTGGATCTTTTGTCCGGTACTTTTTAAAAAATCATTTTAGACAAAATCGCCTTTTCACCATTTTTCTTCAATTATCTTCATTTAATTATTCTCTAATATATAAATTTCAAAACTAATCACTATTTGTCAAATTATGACTTAAAAAGAATAAACATACATTATTTTTTTTCTTTATTAAATTAGGCAGAAAGTCCTAACATGTATTTGAATTGATAATTAATAAAAAAAATTACTTTATATAATACTTTTAATTTTATTTTGTCTTTTGGTTTGATTAGTCCGTGCCTGTTTAGATGTTTAGTCCGTGTATGTTTCTGATTGTTATTTTGATTAATTTTGTTTTTTAATATTTAGTTTACAAATAGAAGGTCATTATAGATTATCGAAAAAAATAAATCATAGTAGAGTCCAAGTAAAAATCTAATATAAAGTATTTAAAATTTTGGATAAAGTAATATAAAAATCTGAATCAACAAAAGAAAAGTTCATTGAAGTTGATGATAAATAATTAAGTATATAATTATTATTCAAAAAAAGATCCTTGACGTTGATAATAAATAATCAAGTATTTAATTATTATCCTAATGTTTAGGACTTTAACAAAAAATAAAATTATCTATTTATTTGAAATTGTCCGAGTGATATTGGAGTCTACTTATTTTACCATATGTTTATATGGTCCATGAAAAATGGAGTTGGAGATTTAAAATGAAACAAGGCTGAGTTGAAGTGTCAAAATAAATTTCGAGACAAGTTAAAAGAGTTGTATATGTGTTACGCTTAGCTCCACAGGCACGATCAGATAGGCATGTTTTGAATCTATTGACCCGACCCGCTATGAGAGTTGCCTCAGATTGGTGCTTCCCATCTCCATTGCTGAAGCGATCAACGGAGAAGATGAAGATGAAGAAGAAGAGTCATAAGAGATGGTCCGTTTCTAGCCGAACGTTAATTTCTCCTTCACTTTCCTCTTCGTTTTCGTTACGTGAGCCATCGCCAAGACGACCAGTGAGCGATGCTGATTGGGTTGACTTTGCTCTGTTTTAGAACTAACACATTATCTCTACATTACTTTGTATAGTTTATGTGACATAGTTCCAGTTTGAGAGTTAGATAATTTGTGAATTTAATTTTGAAATCTTAAAGTTTCTTGACATATCTATTTGGATAATTTTGTAAGAATAGTATAAATCATAGTAATTGATAATTCAAAATATTCAAAAGATATACTAAAAAATATGGCATATTATTCATTTCCAAGATTATTGAGGGTAATTTTCAGCCTTATATGATATATCATTCATATGAATTGCCACAAGGAAGTATAGGAAGGTAAAAGGAGAGCCAATATGAATAATTGACCATTCTAGTTTAACTATGTAAATTGTTGATTACGTCCAAATATATTTTTTGAAAAGAAATATAAACGGTCATATGCAATATATTTACCCAACTATGAGTCGGGGTCGATCCCACAAAGAATATAAAAAAATATTGTCAATAGAAAATATTTAACTCGATAGGCGTTATATAAAAAAGGGGGGAATTTAAAACAAAAATAAAAAGAATAAAAATAATTTTGAACTAAGTATTTATTTATATTCAGATTATTAGAAATAAATAGGAATGTGTTCCCCATGATTTCATAAAATAGCTAGAATTTTTACTAGTGATCTATTTCAATTTTTAGCATGCAAGGTTGGTAAGTTAGGTATCCCTAAGTGATTGGTCCTCCAAGTAGGGAATTTCACCACGCAACTTGGTCTGTCTACGAGTGTATGCTCTACTAACCGACCTTTACTCCAGATCAGTCATCATATCAATTTAGTTTAGTTTTCACTCACACTTCAATTGAAATCAGACTATTAGATAGTATCCACTAAATCTCTGTTGTCTAATCATTTTCTCATTCATTACCTCCTTGGTCCGGCAAGTAGGAACAAGACGAGTTCTAACATTGTCACCGTTAAAAAGACTTCTAAACGAAAGGATTAACAATACATGCATAAAAATCATTCAAGAATCACTTTGTACACTTACTTTAATAATTCATCTTGGTTCCCACAATCCTAGTTATGAAATTTAGCTACTCATAATCTCAAAAACACAATCAAAATTTATTAAAATAAATATGCTTGTATTAATAACAAAAATTTAAGAACAATAGCTAAGCTATCTTTTACTAATTACGAATACAAATAAATAATAAAGGAGAAGAAAGAATAAACCACAATTCTCCGGCTTTCACGGCGAATCTTCCAAAGTTCCTAAGCAAATTTTTTTTTTATATTTTTGCATTGTTTCGTGATTCTTGACTCCCCTAAAGAATAATTTTTCATGCCTTATTTATAGATACATAAACTCTAAATAAAATAATTAAGTTCAAAACAAATTAAAAAAACAAAACCCAATTAATTTGGGTTTTCCGTGTGGCCGCAATTTTTGGAAATTGTTGGCGGCAAGTGGCGCTGGTCAGCTGTACAGCAGTTAGGCAATTGCAAATTTGCAATTTGCCACTTTTTGAAGCTTACTGCGTAAATATATTATTTTTAATAAATTTAATTCATTAAGTTGTCTACTTGATTTCCTTCTTTAACATTTCATCTTTGATTCGTTTTAGCTTCAAACTTTTTTATTTTTCATCAATTTAATTCTACAAATAAAATATATTATTTCACACAATTCATAAAGTTTATACTCAAAAAAGATAAATATAAATATTAAATGTGAGACAAATAATAATAAAATATGTATCAGTTTTAGCCTCACATCAATTGTGCATCATTGCAACGAAAAAAAAGCTCCGAAAAAATAAGTAAAAATTTGTAGTAGTTTCTAAAATTTTAAAAATAGTACGTTGTTTGTGTTGCTCCTCCGCAATTAGAGGCGTCCCAAATTTGTATATTGCAAAGTCAACATAACTCACTAATAATTTTATAAAAGCCAATAGTTTTAGGACCGTGAAACTCAATATTTGATCATTAATCAGATCTTTATTTGTGGCTACATTTGAAATCGTAACATGACAACTAATCTACACCTCACATATTGCGCCTCTCACTGTTAAACAAAAACCCGAGGAGCTTGTCCAAGGGAGGACTGTCAAACCACAAAAAATCGTAATTTTAAATGGAAGAAAATCAAACCAACTGCACAAGGTAAATTGGACAAGACCTAAATTAAATATGGTCCAGAATCCATAATCTTTTGACTAACTTTTATCAATGGATGGTTTTTTACATTATTATGTCAACTAAGTGATAATTATAACGAATGCATAACACTTAAAATAGTAACTTGTATATAAGGAAAAAGTTTGTACAGCATGTTAAAATGCACTGATTGTGTAACAATCCATTATGGCATATATATATATATATATATATATATATATATATATATATATAAGAGTTGGATTACCATTTTGCCCCTCCACTAAATAAAAATAAAATAAATTAATTTATTAAACACTAAAATATTAATTACATAATGGTGGAATATGAAGTCCAACAACTGCATTTTAATAATGAATGACTCTTCCAATTCAGTGACTCTTTGAATTTTGAAACCAAAATAAATTTTATGTATCATGATTCAATGTGCTCCATTAATTTGGTAAGTGAAAAGACAACTAAATATCACTATAAATACCAGTAAATTGTTCTCTAGATCATTATATTCTTTTCTTTTCATTTCCATCACTTACTATTCTCTTTTCTTCTTCCTAGATAATGATATAGATACATGTCGTCAAGAAGCTAACTGAGGAAAAGAACATATAGCTTCATTATGAAATTAAAAAGAGAAGTTTTCTTACAATATAGTTCAAGTGTAAAGTTTAGAAGTATAAGATATGACATGTATATTCCTTTAGATCTTTTTTTATGTTTGTTTATGATTTTAAATTTTTCTTTTTCATTTTGGAGTTAAGGCATGGTTGTCCAAAATAAATTTGGTATGCAACCCATCTTTTATGTAATTTTGTATTATTTGACATTGCTGTGGAATTTATTTCTTTGTTTTTTGTGTTATTATTCTTTTAAGTGCTACTTAATTGACAAAACTTCTAGAGTTTGATAATACTTGAATAGTTTATGCAATATGCTTTTGTTTAAATCCAAGAAATTTAAATAAAGATTGCTAAAAGATTATTACTTTGAATGAAAGATTTTGATTGTGTTACTTTGTCATCTATCTAACATAGCGCTGCAAATACATACATATGTGTTCATTTTCACCTCTTTTGTTTCATTTTTTATTTTTCTACAATTTATACAATATGAGATTTAACAATTTAATTTTCAAATAAAAATGAGAGTTACATATACATTTATGCGGCATTAAGTCTAATAGTTTTCTTAAACATAAGCATTCTATATTTACGGTAGCTTTCCGTAGTGTTAAAATTCAAATGGTTTGTATGATGGCACTTTTGCTTTTGGACATTTTGATTGTTTCTTTATGAATTCCTTCGACCCTTAATTGTTACTACTAAAAACTATTCCTCAAATTAAAATCATGTAAAAAATATTATGAGAATGGAGTAATTAAGCTTCATTTTGTTTAGATTTTAGTAATATAAGTCAACAAGATCATTCTATTAAAAGTAGAAAGAGTCTAAGTAGGCGTTTGGCCATGCGATATCATATCACGATATGATATCGTGAGATGAAATCAATGTTTGGACATGCGATTTTACGCTGATTTCATCTCATGATTCCATATCATGAGAGGTGATATCATATTCTCCAAAAACCATGATATGGAATTACATGGTGATTTCATATCATGATTTGAGAAATTTTAATACAATACTTGATCCATTAGTTTATATTTTGTTAAAACAACCCCACATTTATATCTACTAACCATTTGTTTCATATGTAAATAAAATTTATAATCACATCATTATTTTTTAAAATTTATTATTCTCACCGACATAAAATTTATTATTCGCACCCACATATAGTCACTTTAACTCACACCTCACGATTGTGAAACTTTTCAACATTCACTTGAAACAATTAACCGGCATGTTAAAATAGTTGCCGAGGCAATTAGTAAGATAGCACCAACATTTATACAACCAAAAAATATGACTGGTGTACATTCCAAAATTCGACATAATACTCAATTTTGGCCTTGGTTTAAGGTAAAATTTCAATCACATTAA
>NC_064289.1:19937121-19944006 GCF_019186545.1 Solanum stenotomum | reverse complement strand
GAGACAAGAGACTTAGCTGATAGACTTTGTAATCACGGAGGTTTATACTCAGTAAATAGACAAACACTAGTCAACCCAGAATTGTTAAGCGCTCTAAAGTGGGAATTACATAGCATCGATAGTGATATCCAATACGCAAATAGTAGAATACAAAATCAAAGGAAAAGAATTAATAACATTGATATTCCGTTAGGATAGCAAGAATAGATTCATTAAAACAATTAGAATACCTAGACTTAAGAATTTACCATGAAAAGAAATACAGAATATTAAAAGAAAATTCAGTAATAAGGTGCAATTTTAGCCAAGGAGAACATCTTTTACATTCAGAAGATAAGCAATACAATACTATAATAGATCTTATAATAAACCTTACTGAAAAATTACAAGAAAAGGAAAAGAATATCGTAAGATTACTAGAAACAAACGAAATAACTCAAAATAAACAACATAAGATATTAGAAAGATTAGAACAAAACTTTGATTTCTTAAAATCACAACAATTAGAACTAGATAGAAAAATCCAATACTTAAACTATAAGTTTAATATAGAACAAATACCTACAAAGGCTGAAATAGGAAAACTAATAAAGACCATAACAGAAAAGCCTAAAGAGTTAGAAATAAAAACAACAGAATTAATTGAAAAAATTACAAAACAAGTAGAAATAGTAACCACTGAAGTTATTGAGTTAAAAAAGACGATACAACAACTAGAAGATAAACTCCTTTCATGAACGATCTATGCCAAGAACCATCCTATACAAAAGCCTTAAAATTTGCAGGAAGCATCCAACCAGATCCGCAAGGATTGTCTGACCACCAACCTTCAAGTAAATCAGATCAAATAATTATTAAACAGAACAACACTATAATAGTATTACTGATAGAATTAAATAAAAAATTAGATAAAATAATTAAAGAAAAAGAAGTTATAAAAGAACAACCTAAAAATACTGAAATAGAAGAATTAATAAATCAATTAAAAAATATTGAAATTACTCCACCTAAAGAGAGACCAACGATAATTAGAAAATCCCAAAAATGGACTTTCTTTCAGGTAGAAGAACAACAACCGAAGAAAGACCACGAGTAAGTTTTTCCGATAATAGAATAGGAAATAGTTTTATATCAAGAATATTAACAAGAAATAAGCAAGAGGATAAACAAATCCAGGAGTTAAATGAAGTAATAGATATAGATAAAGACCTAAGAATATTCCAACAGAATCAGTTGAACCTACTAAACCCAAAGATATTATATGATACAAGATATTTTGAAAGAAGCAATCAGTTATATAGACATTATAGAGAAGAACAAATTTCAGCCATAGGAAAAGAAATAGCTACTATGAATTTAATAAACCCAGAATCCTTACGAGGAATTATACATAACAGACTAACATTAATGCATATGGGCTTAATAGTAGTAGGCTTAAAAGGATTAACCAGAAAAAATCTAGGAACTAAAGTATTAATAGTAATATACGATGATAGATGGTCTGACTTAAAGAAATCTATCATAGGGTTAACAGAAGTAGACATGACCAATAATGGAGGAATATTTTATATTAGCCCAGATTTTATGATTAATTTAGGAGAATTCGGAAAGCACATAAAAATAGGAATCCAGACTAAAGGCTATGAAGAAATGAGTAACGGAAATAATTTACTAATGTGTATAGGTTTCATTGGAAAAGTTGCATCTAAAAGTAATACAAGGTTTCGATTAAAGGTAGAAGATGTAGTAGAAGTAATGGGTAACAAAGGAATAAAATTAATAAAACCAATAAAAATAAATCCAGAAGAATATGCAGGATTAGAATGGAACCTAGAACAATTTAATAAAAAGAAAGTACTCATACCAGAATCTCATCTAATGTATACTAATACAAAAGGAGAAACATCTATTCGATTCACAAATTATAATTATTCTAATCAAACAGACTTAGAAGAAGAGTTAGAATTAGAAGAAGAAAAAGAGTTTATGAATGTAGAAATAATACAAGAAGGATATGAAGTAGATGAAGCTTTGCAAGAAGCCGAAACAAGATATAATAATAATACAGATATAACCTTTAAGTGTAAAGGATGTAAAAAAGGAAATATGGGTATATTGGAAGTAGACAGACATTTTAAAACATGCGAATTTAGAACTGATAATCTAGGATACAGAAAAGAATATAATAACCAAGACAAAATAGAAAATCTTGAAACAATACTAGAAAATCTGTATGAAAGTGAAGAGGAAATAGAAAGAGATTCTATAATAAGTCAAAAAGAGCTTATGGAATCTACTAGTTCAAGTGCTTGCCCGTTCCAACGAACTTCTCAACACCATACAGTAGACACAAGTATAGGAAATGTACCAAGAAGACGAGTCTATAGGGTAAACCCAGACACAGTAACTGAAAACGTAAGACCAATGGGTAGAAGGATGCCTATAGAAGAACCTATTAGGTTACAAGAAGGAGGAAGTAAAGGAAAAATATTAAACATAGCAGCACATGACCCTCAAATGTGGAATGCAGTAATAGATTTATGGAAAGGAATAGTAGTAGCAGACTATATAAAAACATACCAAGATGCAGACGCAGAAACAATGTATAAATATATGGAAACCTTTTTAGGAGAATCTGCAAAGGCCTTATGGGAAGCATATAAATCTAATTTTCCACAAGAATTCCAAGCTTTAATAAACCTGGGAGCAAACCCGTATAATTTTACAAATAAAATACACAGTTTAATTACAGGAGAAGACCCAAATAGTGGCTTAGTAGTCTTACAAAGAAATGCTTTGATACACCTAGAACAGTTAAGTATTACAAGTTGGTTCCACATAAAGAACTTTCTTAAAGATTATTATTATTACTGTACAATTAGTGGGAACTCTTTCGATGAAGAATTAGGAAAAAAGTTATTTAATAAACTACCAGGAGCCTTAGGTAGAGAAATAGAAGAAAGATAGTATAAAAGAGAAGGAGTAATACAGAATCCAAACGGTAAATGGTCTATAGGACACAAAATAAAACATATAATGGAAGTCTTAACAGAAAAATACACAAGTATACAAATACAGAAACAACTAAAACAAAATGAAATGAGTTTCTGTAAGAATGTCATGTATACGACTCAAAGTTATGATAAAGGACAAAAGAAACCTAAGAAAAGATACAAGAAATATAAACCCCACTATAATCAGCAGTATAATAAAAAATACTATTTAAGAAAAATCTTCAGCCAGGAAACCTTATCTAAATAAAGATAGACATGTTCGAAAATATAGAAATGATAGAAATTATAAAAATAAGCTAAAATGCTTCACATGTGGAAGTATAGAACATTTAGCAAATGTATGTCCTAAAAGAAATAATAGTAGAACTAGAAATTCTCAATTAATAGAAGATTTTCAAGAAACCTTAATTAATGTAGATGAATACA
Source organism: Solanum stenotomum (assembly GCF_019186545.1). Classification (NCBI taxonomy): domain Eukaryota; kingdom Viridiplantae; phylum Streptophyta; class Magnoliopsida; order Solanales; family Solanaceae; genus Solanum; species Solanum stenotomum. The sequence continues at coordinate 19,940,566 of NC_064289.1, read as the reverse complement.
TGTCAGACAATGAAAGCATATATTCTATAGTAAGTGTAGAAATAGAAGAAACAACACGATCTGATGAGTCAAATTCAGCTAATGAAGAATTAATAAATGAGATAGGACTAGAATTTAATAATATAGACTTAGAAGAATTACAAATAAATACAATGATGAATGTTTTACAAGAATGTACTCATGAATTTGAAAGGAATAAAGGAATAGATAGTAACCAATGTATTCTATGTAAATGGTATCCAAGTAGAGAAAAAAGAGCAAAATGTAAGTTTTGCTATGCTGAAGGATGTATCACATGCATAGAAAACCTGTTAAAAATAAAAATAAAAGGACGTGAAAAGATAGATATAAATAATGATACAATAAATTTACGATTAATAACATTAGAAAATAGAATAAACGAACTAGAGCAAAAGGTAATGTCGTTAGAAAAAGGAAAACAAAAGCTTGAAGAAAATGCAGAATCGGTTCAAAGAACAGAAGAATGGGGGATATACAACACATCTACCCAAGAAGCAGAACTAATGAACATAGAAACTAGAGAAGACCATTATGAAAATTTCATATGTAATGAAGATAAAAAATTCACCACTATTAAAGTCTTAGCTAGACTTAAAATACAAGACGTTGAGTTAGAAACTTTAGCATTAGTAGACACGGGATGTACAGGTAGTATAATAAATAAAAGGATTTTACCCCCAAAATTAATCAGCACATTAGACAAGCCAATTGCAGCGATGCAAATGGATGGAACATACAATACCTACCAACATTATATCGGAAAAACTCAGGTAAGTTTTATTAATACATGTAATGACTTTTATAAACCAATGTATACACTTGACAGGATATGGGTAAGAGATCTAAACATAAATGTAGATTTTGTATTAGGATTAAAATTTATGATACAAAATAACGGGGGAACATTAATTACAAGAGACGGGGTAATATTTTTTAAGCATCTTACTTACACACCAGTACAAACTATTAAATTTGAAACAAAAGGAAGACAAACTAGTATATCTCCAAACACTTCTGAAAATGATAGTTCACAGATATGTTGTAAAAATTGCAAAGATAAAAGCCAATGTTGTAAAGATTTAGGCCAAACAGAACAATACGAGGAAGAAGAAGAATATGATATAAGAGAAAAAGATTATACTCTAATAGAAGTAGAAAATGAATTCTATAATTTTCAAACAAGAATCAACATGATAGGTACAATTAGAAGTCCTAAGGACTTAGAAAACATAGTAAGAATATTAGACGAAATGGAAATAATAGGAGAAAAACCTTTAAAATACTGGGAAAATAATAAAGTAGTATGTAAATTAGATATCATAAACCCTGAATACCTAATAAAAACAGCTGCCATTGAAGCAACTAATCAAGACTTGGAAGACTTTAGTGTACAAATAAAAGAATTACTAAATTTAGGAGTAATAAGAAGATCTACATCAAAACATAGATCAGCAGCATTTATGGTTAGAAATCATAGTGAAATAGTAAGAGGTAAAGCAAGAATGGTAATTAATTACAAAAGACTTAATGATAATACAAGAACTGATGCATATAAATTACCTGATAAAAATGAATTAATCAATCGAATCCAAGGAAAAAGAATATTTAGTAAATTCGACTGTAAGTCAGGATATTGGCAGGTAAAAATGCATGAAGAAAGTATAGAATGGACAGCATTCACATGCCCGGAAGGACATTTTGAATGGCTAGCCATGCCATTTGGACTAAAAACTGCCCCTCCAATATTTCAAAGAAAAATGGACACTATATTTGGTGACTATAAAAGGTTTGTCTTAGTCTATGTAGATGATATCTTAATATTCAGTAAAGATATTAAAGAACATTTAGGACATCTACAGACAGTATTTAGATTATTTGTGAAAAATGGAATAATAGTAAGTAAAAAGAAAATGGAATTATGTAAAAACCATATAAATTTTCTAGGAGTAACATTAGGAGAAGGTAAAATTAAATTACAACCACATATAGCAACAAAAGTTTTAGATATGCCGGATAAATTAGATAATACAAAAGATTTACAAAAATTTTTAGGACTAGTAAATTATGCTAGGAATTTCATTAAAGATTTAGGAAAACTAGCAGGACCACTATACTCTAAAACAGGTAGCAAAGGGCAAAAACATTTCAATATAGAAGACATTAAATTAGTCCAACAAATTAAAGAAAAAGTTAAAAATATTCCAGAATTAAGTATACCACTAGAAACTGATTATTTAATAATTGAAACCGATGGTAGTTTCCAAGGATGGGGAGCTGTGTTAAAAGCTAGACCCAATAAATACAGCGACAAGATAGAAGAAAAAATTTGTGCTTATCAAAGTGGAAAATATAAAGAAAAAGGAAATATGAGCAGCATAGATGCTGAAGTCTTAGCAATAATATATGGTCTTAACAGTTTTAAGTTATATATTTTAAATAAAAATGAAATCTTAGTACGAACTGACTGTGAAGCCATAGTTAAATTTCATCAAAAAATAAATCAAAAGGCTAGTAGCAAGAGAAGATGGTTAAATTTTATGGATACTATATCTATATATCCAAATGTTATTTTTGAATATATAAAAGGAAAAGATAATAGTCTAGCGGATCAGTTAAGTAGATTAAATATTAAAATAACTTAAGTATATTTTTGTTTTCAGCATGAGACCAACCAATTCAATAGACAAAGGAAAAGGAGTAGCCTCAGCATCAGACCCATACGCGCAGACTGTATTAGGTAACATGAAGTTTAGACCTCAGACACCATCAATAGATATGATGGATCGTATTTACTTCGGTAAGCATAGTTTAATATGTTACCCGAATTCAAATTTATCTTTTAGACAATTGCCAGAATGTGTGTTAGATAAACCTCAGAAATGCTTAGCAGACAATTTATGGATGGCATATAATAAAAAAGACAATAAATATTTTATAGCTTCATTAANTTAGCAGACAATTTATGGATGTCATATAATAAAAAAGACAATAAATATTTTATAGCTTCATTAAATGCTTTATGTCAATATTTTACAGACAAAAGTAGAGAGAATAAATTTAAATATTATGTGGTAATACATGGCAAAACTAACGGTATTTTTCAAACATGGATAGAAGTAGTAGAGTCTATAAATGGAGTTAAAACTCCTCTTTTTAAAGGTTTTATTGATTTTAATGAAGCACTAGACTATGCAAGAGGGATACTTGGTCCAAATTACTATATCTCTCCAGCTCTCAGACAAAATCCCCAAAAGACCCCTCAATACAATATCCAAAAAGACACCGACAAAATAATCTTTTGTGACCATTGTTCTTCCATGATCGAGGCCTTCAAAAGATTAAATGCAAAGGTAGAAGCATTACTCCAAGAAAATACTAAACTAATGGAGCAGATAAAATCACTCAAAGGTAAAGACTCCATTCA
>NC_064289.1:19917781-19935476 GCF_019186545.1 Solanum stenotomum | reverse complement strand
ATATATATATATATATATATCATTTAAAAAATATATAAAAAATATTATAAATTGTAATAATTAACCTTTTTTTTTTAAATCATATAACTAATTTGATTTACACTCCAAAATTCATAGGTGTCACATAATTTACACATTAATTCTTCATTACTTAATATATGTAATTATATCAATGACATACAAATTGAAATTAAAAAATACATATTTTATTTGAAAATCACGTAATAGTACTATAAGGTATAATAATTAACAACTTAACATATTTTAAAATTGTAGTTGACTCTCAGAATTCTATATGTCTCATGTAATTGAGACAGAGAAAAACATATATTGGTTTAAAATTAATAAAAATATTATAAATCATAATAATTAACAACTTAAGATTTATAAAAAAAATCTTTTACAAATTTTTAGTTGGCTCTCCAAATTCAATCGGTATTACAATAATTAAAACATAGAAATTAACATAGATTGGACTCATGTTGACATTTATGTTTCCTTTTTCTAAATTTTTTCTTTTATACTTTATATAAATAATTTTTTTATGTAAAAAGTATTATAAATCATAATAATTAATAGCTTAAAATATTTCAAAACATATAAAAAGTTTTTGTTAACTTTCAAAATTTCATCTATACCGCATAAATTGGGAGAAATATAGATATATAAATATTTTAAGTTGCTAATTATTGTGAGTTATAGTACGTTTTATGTAATTTTCATATATATTACTCGGTCCTGATTTATGTGATACAAATGAAATTTCAAAAGTCAATGAAATTTTTTATAAGTTTTTTTTTATATTAACTTGTTAATTATTGTGATTTCTAATATATTTACGTAAAACATACTCTAAATACAAATAATTAGCAACTTAAAATATATAAAAACATACTAAAAAATTGATCAACTTCAAATTTCATATGTATCACATAAATTAAAACGGAAACAGTAACATATATTGGGCCCCGTGCTGGCACGGGGTCCCATATCTAGTATATATATATACACTAGAGACTCAATGGCCCGTGCTTAATACGGGCCCAACACTCCCACAATTATGACATAAAATTGAAAATCATATATATTTGACCATATCAAAATGCTTGTGGCTACTGGTTCACTATAATAAATTACACTGAAGAGCATATTTCTATCAATGTTGTTCCTACTTCCATGGTATCAGCTAGTGGACACACAATAACAGGGATATCAGCACTCAGGTGTATGTCATCAAACTAAAACTACCTAGCTATAAACTAAAGCAACACTCCTTGCAAATGACAACTGTTACTCAAACAATAAAACATTTTAAATCCATCCAGATATAAATTTACCAGGAAGCTATTGTTACATGAGAAAAATATCTTCTGTGTACATCATTGTGCTTAATAAGATAGTTATTTCTACGACATGTAAAAAATACAAATAAATAGAAATATACCATTAAACATATCAAATGTATGTATCTTTGAACGTGTCTTGATTTATCATTTCAGTAAGAAAGGGCTACACTCTACAGCTTGGTAGCCATCCTTGGCTATTCCAAAAATCACATAGCAAGGAGGTATTTTGAGGTACCTTTAAAAAGCTAGTAAAAAAAACAATTAGCTGAGAAAACATGAAATAAAAAGATCTGCAAAAATAAAATTAGAAAGCTATAAAATAAAACGTTGCATTTGTACATACTCCATAAACTCTTATGCAAAAAAAGTTAAAAGTTGCAAGACACTTGTAACATTCCATTACTACATAAAGATTAAAAAGACAAAATAACCACACCATAAAAGAGCAACAGAACACTAATATGCTTATGGAAATCTTTTGTATCATCAGTGATTTTTTATAATAATACCCTCAAATTTATCAGTGTATTATTTAATTAAAAGAACTAAAATAACGAATCAACATTAATGGTGCTGAACAAAATCAAGTTAATATAATAGACTATACAACATACACCCATGCTAATCAATGTCATAGCATAATACTACTATGAAATGAACAGTGAGCACCTTGAAATGTTTCATTTGTACACCAGAAAGTCACCGACTATGCTCACCAAAGATTATGGATCAATTTTGTACTTCAAATGTAGCACTAAAAGTTTACTTAAGATTGTAATGGGCAGTTAATTTCAAAGCCGCACAAAATGCCTACAACAAGAATATAAGTACGACATAAAGTACTAACTTTATGATCCAGTTAGCTTATGTTCAAATAAAGGAATGAACATCCTTTGATTTCACATATAATTTATCGACATCATAAGCGAAGTTATCTTATTGCAATTATCAAGAAATGGTATATATATATATATATATATATGTGTGTGTTCGAATATATGTGCACAAAGAAGTAGCGTGAATGTAGATATATTCATTAACTGGAAAAAGTTATTTTTGATAGAGAAACTGAAAGAAGTTTCTTATGATTTATCAAGGAAATGAAGCAGATCATCATTCAAATACACTATCAAGCAGCCCATGCATCTGAATGACAACATAATGGTATTATCTCCCCCTAAATTAGGGGTAAGGGGGAAGGTGAAGGACAATGCGAGAAATTAAATTCAACGTTATTTATCATGTCTAAATGCTAATACAAATAACAAAAAGTGGGCAAACAAAGCTAAAACATTATGAATGAAGAGGCAATATTTATACTCGGTCTGCTGTTGAGTTCTCTCAATCTCATCACAGCCTAGTAACTGATGAAGGTAGTAGTCAGCTTGCAGGGTCTACTTATATGATTCTCACAGGATGTCTATTGAAAATATTAGAAAGAAAATAAAAACATATTAAATGAGAAATGATGACTCCTTATATCACCAGGATTATCCTAGAATATAGGTGAGTGAGTATAATTTTTTTATTTACGAAAAAGCACAAAAAAGAAAAGAAACTTAAAACTCCTTTTGAATTTAAGAAGTTCCTAGCTCCCCTTCGATCATTTTTAAACTATTATATCATAACAACAATCTTCTGCTCAAGGAATAACTCGTGTAAATATAGTATATCAATGTGTCATTGTAGAAATTTGTATTACTAAAAAGAATATAGAATACGGTATACCTCGTGTCATGGAGATCATTTCCTGGGTTATAACTTTTAAGCCCAAAGAGTCATTAGAGTCTGTTTATAGTATGCATCATCCTTCAATCTGTTAAAAATTTTCAAAACAGAAAGAACTCAACTAAGCTTCAATCAGAAACAAAATTAGAGTCAACTATATAAATCATCTGTAACTATTCTCTTTTTGCCCCAACATTGCTTTGCTTATAAATATTTTTCATTTTATTGAAAGCCAAGGGCTCTTTGTCAAAGAGCCAAAATGGATGCATATCACTTAAATTTTCTGAGGATTTTTAATAATAAAAAAAATCAGGCAGACCTAACACGTCCAAATAACACTCCAAGAAATGTAAAATTAAGGTTTGCAGTTTTTCATGCGGTGCACAAGCATTAACTATCGGCCTAAAGTTATTATCAGTATAGACTGACCAAACAAAGACACTTTAACTTATCTAATGTTTGAACGCAAAGGAACAACCTTCAAGGTACAATTTTTTTTAAGTAAGAACAGGAAGAAATAGGATAATGTCAATTAGTTAAATGCATATTGCTGCATTTTTCTACATAAAATGACCGTAGCTTACTCGTAAAGAAAATGATAAATACAACAACATATCCATTGTAATTCCTTAAGTGGGCTATGAGGAGGGTAGGATATACACAGGCTTTATTAGGTGTTGTAATTAATTATTATAAAACTCAATTACTCCAATACAAAATAGTGACAGCTAGAATCATTATTATAAAAGCAATTGCAAACATCATGAACCCAACGATTAAAGATCTCTTCTCATAGTTATAAGTACAACAAAAGTGGTCGATCAAAACACAAGCACATCAAACAGCATAGTAAGTACTTTAGTAGCTGCCTTAGCTGGTGCAAGACCCATAATGGAGACACCAATATGAGAACAGAGGTTCTTTTACCAAATTCAAAAGTGCTAATAGTAGAACATGAATTATGTACTAACAACAAACATGCTCAATTAGAGTGACTTTCACGGTTGCTTGCAAGAGGTGGCAATCGGCAGTGTTCCAAAGCGCCATAACGACGTGCGTTAGAGCGTTATGGTTGCCAATCAAGATATCTTTCTTCTCATGGAGAGTGTGGCATTGCTAACTTCCTTTCTTTGGATGACATTCTGACAAGACTTGGATATACAATGCCCTCAAGGTCTTGGTGTTGTAATCGACCAACAGTGGAAGCCATGCAGTATCTTTTTCTGAAGAGTCAATGTGCTGATAAGGTATGGCAGTACTTTTCCTTGGGTGCAGGTCTTACACATGGTGTTAGCTTACAACAGGTATTTCAAAGGTGGTGGAAACACCCTGCAAGTGTATTTCTGAAGCCCTTATATCAAGCATTGCCCTGTGTAGTTGTCTGGGAGCTATGGAAGAGGAGAAAGAAAAGAAGGTGTGGTGGTAATATCTCCTTGAACAGGCAAATTTTTCAGGTTTCAGCAACTCTGCACAATTTACTGGTGTACAAGTTTCCTAAGATGAAAAGATTGTCTTCTAATTGGCCTGAATTAGTTAGTGAGTTGGAGAGCTACATCCCCAGGCTACATTATAGAAGAGTATGTTGGGAATTCCCTAGTGGACAATGGATTAAATGTAACATAGATGATGTATTAAGAGGTAATCCAGGTAAGAGTGGTGCTGCTGTGGTGTTTAGAGATGCTGCTGGTGATTTTATGTGTGCTGCTACCTGTTCAAACTAATATGTATTCAGAGAAAATGGCTATTCAGTTAGCTGCTGAAATCTGTGTGCATAAAGGCTTCACAAATGTGGTGATTGAGACTGATTCAACCATTGCTAGACTGATCATGATACAAGAGGTGTCTGCACCCTGGGCTGTTAATACAATAGTCTGGAAAATTATTACATTGTTGAGGGATAAAAAAATGCGATTTTCTCATGTGTACAGGGAAGGAAATGCTGTGGCAGATAGCCTAGCTAATTATGCCATTGATGAGGAGATTTCTGGCACTTTTGAGGAGTTCCACCAGCTGCCTGCACAAGCTAGAAAACTTATCAATGTTGATAAAGCTCAGATTCCTTCGTTTAGAGTCAGAGTCCATCTATGGAGATTCTAGTCTTGATCCTCAAGTGTGTGTACTTGCAAATAGAAGAAGATGAACATGTGGTTAGTCTGATTCACTTAGGGCCCTATTTAAACAAAGTATATATATACTTTTGACCCCCCAACCGAGAGTAGCTAGGTGGGGAAGTCAAATTAATCCTTGTTCATACATAGGCTTCTCTGGTACGAAATGGGCCACTTCAAATAGGTTCATTGCTCCGGCCCAGAATACGATTAATCCAGCATGGGCTACATGAGCCCCTAGTAGTTTACCGGATAAATTGAGTTGTCGGGCATTCCCGGCCCACCAAGCGAAACCAGTGCTTTCTTGGTCACGACCAGCTAAGGCTAAAGTTCCATTAAAGAGCCTTTCCACGTGGTAGAACCTCCTCAGGGAATATAAGGTTTTCATGAGGCTGATCTTGAGCCGCCATCCAAGCGCGAATACCTTCGTTTAAGAGAATATTTTTGGTGTAGAAAGTCTCAAATTCAGGATCTTCCGCTGCGCGAATTTCCTGAGAAACGAAGTCATAGGCACGTAGGTTCAGCGCTAGACCGACTACTCCAAGAGCACTCATCCATAAACCGGTTACTGGTACAAATAACATAAAGAAATGTAACCAACGTTTATTGGAAAAAGCAACCCCAAAGATTTGGGACCAAAGGCGGTTAGCGGTGACCATTGAATAAGTTTCTTCGGCTTGAGTTGGGTTAAAAGCACGGAATGTCTTAGCACCATCACCGTCTTCAAATAAAGTCTTTTCTACGGTAGCACCATGAATGGCGCATAGCAAAGCAGCGCCCAATACACCGGCAACTCCCATCATGTCTCCAAAAGAGCTTCCCTCCCCTTTAGGACCGAGTTCAGGACATAGATTCCTTGAAAGTGAATTAAGTGTACTAACATATTCAACGAGTCGCGGAAACGGAATAGAACCCTCTTCCCTGATTTGACACTGATCTCGTAGATGCGGTGGTTTTGCACTAGAGGTCTTACATCACCCTTCCAATTAGACACCAGGTGCTTTAGCAAGAAAATCCCATCGAATTTGCCTAAGTTATGGAAGTAAATTGTTAGAACTGACCTAAACCCCTTAGATATATGCTCAATTCTGGACAGAAAGTCGTCCATCATCTTACTACTTCTATCATCAAAGCACTTTATTGTTATGTAGTCATCGCTGAAATAGGTTTCCACCCTATTGTACTTGACAGGCTCCTTAGGGAGAACAAGCATGAGACCCGCTGCATACGGCTTATGCGTGTCCCCCTCACCGGTTATTAATGTCCCGAGATCCGATACAACGAAAGCTTTTCGCTCAACCTTTCTTTCGCCTAAACAATTTCATTGCCTCACTCCGCTCGCCTACAAAAACGTATTTCGTTCGCCTACAAAACCACCTTTCTAGTCGAGCGCACGAGAAGACCCTGTAGAAGTCCTCCATCCATATGTTACCGACCTGACCATCCATCTATCATTGGAATCAGAAGAAACTGGTCCGTCCAACGTCTCTGACCTTGTTCCAAGAAGATCTCATTTCGCCCTCTGCGAGACAAAGATCTCGAACATCGTAGAAAAAAGTCCTAACTAACCAGTCAAGTGAAAGGAGCCCGCCTACCCACTCCCCTTTCTCCCCATTGCTGGGAGCCTCGCCCCCTTGACTTGATATGTCATGTCAAGAAGACTACATAGTAGATCACCTTTTGCTTAGCTTAATAGTAGATCACCTTTTGTTTTGCTTAAAAGAAAATTCTAAGTGGTGCATATTATGGTTGTTAGATGAGATTCTGTGTTAATTCTATAAATTCAGATAGGTCTTTGAAAAGCCAGCTAGAACACCCTTTTGAAAGAACATCGTAATAGGTATCTTGGAGGTGCCCCGAAATTAGAAGAGCGTCGTCTCCTATAACAGCCTCAACTAGATCCGCTATGTTCCACCTCTCGGGTACGTCCCTACCGCTGAGTCGAAGCAACTCTGCGCTATTTTTGCAGATGTCGTGAAATAACTGAGTTAACTCCGGTGGAGCGCTTTGCGCGTCCGATGTAGTTGAACTAGTAGAAGAAAATCCCCGTCCGGACTGAAGGATGCAGAATAAACAGGCCCTGAATGGCCCTGAAGTAATGTATAACATCTTCTTCCACCACTTGAGCCAAGCACATGCTCACTTGAAGGTGAATCAGTCTCCCCCTGCAAAAAAGCTGGTTCTAGCACTGTTCATCAACCATTCTTTTCTGTTTCACGCTTTTTTTGTGTGTGTGTGAGAGAGAGGGTGGCACACATTAACAATGACATGTTTTGCAAGATGTTGATTGTTTACAACAATACTCTTAAGACATCAGACCGTCTATGGCTACCCTGGCCCAAAAGTAGTAGCCTTCTTTTGCTTCAGTGAGTCAAACAAACTAATCCTTGGTTAAAAAGTTTTCACACATTTTAATAGATATGAAATGAAAAAAGTAGAAACTTGTAATCTTCCCTAAAGTTTCTATGACTCTACACAACGCTTTTTAGCTTTCTTCAGGATTTGGCCCACGGAGCTGCATCCCTACTCACCTGGTCTATGCACATCGCTAGGCAGGTAGTATAGGCCCTCTGACTTCCAGCTATGTGCTGTGCGGCTCCCGCGAAGCGAATGAAGGGAAGCTCTTCAAGCTTCCGGGTGAGCTTAGCTACGGCACCTCCTATAACTATACCACCAAGGCCGACCTCTCCGCCACCAGCACAAGTGAATAAGAAAGGATCACATCGCCAAAGGTGGCGGTATCACCGTCTACAGTATTTTAGTTCTCAAATCCAAATGAACATTGAATTCACATGACAAAGAAAAAGAAGAAAATCACACCATCAAAATGACATTGTATCACCATCATAACGTTACACAAAGTTTCTAAATAGTAGTCATTTCATGATTCTCAACATNACTACACCACCAAGGCCGACCTCTCCGCCACCAGCACAAGTGAATAAGAAAGGATCACGTCACCAAAGGTGGCGGTATCACCGTCTACAGTATTTTAGTTCTCATATCCAAATGAACATTGAATTCACATGACAAAGAAAAAGAAGAAAATCACACCATCAAAATGACATTGTATCACCATCATAACGTTACACAAAGTTTCTAAATAGTAGTCATTTCATGATTCTCAACATGCATATTGAGATGAATCGTCAAATACAAATTTAAATTGATGTAAATATCTACTAAAATCCATTAATCTCATGTAATTAAAGTCCAAGTCATTTCAAGTAAACTAACAGAAAGTGGCATATTAATGTACCTATAAATTTGGGGAACTAAGGCTGTAAAAGAACTTGAATACCCAACATACCATCCTCGCTAGTTCATCTTTCATATTTCCTAATGAATGATCTCATACCGAGAAAGACTGCCATTCATCTGAGAAACCAAAAATATTCTCTTTTTCAGTAACAAAAAAATCCAAAACAAGGAAAATATGTCAAGTGATTAGACAACATTAAGACGGTCATAATTGCGAGGAAGTAAGAAAATCCAAGTTACATATATTTCAGTCTTATAAATTCAAAAGTCATGGAATGAATCAAATCTCAACTATAGATAGGTAAGAAAACTCACCTATTACATTTTTTTTGTTGGTAAGGATGATTCGAGTTTCAGCTTTGTGCTTGAAGATTCAAATATAACAATTATTGCTTTCATTTCTACCTCATTTGTGCTTAGAGGCTTGACATTATTTTTGTTCCCCTCAGTAATAACTGAAGGAAAAATGTCTATATTGTACTAAATATTAACCAAAAGTTAAATGCTTTGGTAAATCACAGCAGAACAAGAATAATTTCTGAGAAAAGGAAGAGATCAGTTTATGAAATTTTCTGTATCTACCGGTCTAATCTATGAAACCAAAATTTCAATTGAAATTCTTCAAATTTCTATACTAACAAAGAAACACTAAAAATATCATTGCCTCGATATCAACTGAAATCATGAATTATCAATATCATTCTCAACATAACAACAAAAGTTACGACAATACAATGTAAACCTTAGCTTCTAATTTGTAACTTAAAATTCAAGACTTTGACAAAATTACAATAGAACTAACAATTCAAAAAGATCGGCTCTTGAAATTTCGCAACACATGCTGAAATAGCAAATAAAGAGAAATCATCTTACAAAGATAAATTCAATCCTTGTAGATATAAATCACAAAAGTAAGTACGAATGTTCTAGAAGCAGATCCAATAGCATGTTTTCCTCTTAGTATCAATTCCATGGGGAGAGTTATGTAATAATTTTTTAAAGTTGCTAGTTTTATCATTTCACTTGTTTGGTCAACTGTCCTTATGTCCCAAATTTCACATTCAACATATACATTAACATGCATGTGCATACATAAGAAAATTCAGCAAGAAATTATATAAAAGAATAAGAAATGCTTACTTGTAAGTTGAGGTGTACAAGCCAAATTGTAAAGTCAAATCGAATCGACGAATCAAATCAAACCGAAAAAAAAAATTGATTTATGATTTGGTTTGGTTGGTTTAGCGGTTGGAAAAAAAAACCGACCACTCTTGGTTTGATTTAGTATTAAAAGAAAAAAAGTCAAACCAAACCAACATAATATATATATATAATTTTATTTTATTTATAGATAAAAATATTATTTATAATCTACTTTGTTAATATATCTTTAGTTAGTTTATAGTTTTCAATGTTAATATATTTTATTTCAAATTTGGGCTTGTAAAATTTGTAAATATTTTATTTTGTATTGAGATCCGAAGTTATAATTATATTGTTATAGTTTTCAAATTCGAAGTTAACAATTTACTTTATAAATATTTTGTTTTGTATTCAGTTTGCCTCTAGCCTTTAATATTATTAATTTAAGATAATGAACGTTGATATTTCCAAAAAAAAAAATTGTACTCATGTGAATTTTACTGTCTTTTCAAAAATTTTTGTTCATTTAACATTTTTTAAGTTTAGCTTATCACCTTTTCAAAAATTTTTGTTCATTTAACATTTTTTAAGTTTAGCTTATCACACAGGTAAGTGAAAATATATTTGATCTCTTTTTCAAATACCGTTAATTGTAAAAAATCGAAAAAACCAAAATAAACCGAAAGAATCGACTAATGCCAAAACCAAAAAAACTGACTTTATGTGGTTTGATTTGATTTTTAAATTTAATAAACCAATATAATTGGTTTAGATTTTTTTTAATGAAAAACCAAACTAAATCGACCTTTGTACACCCGTACTTGTAAGTATTGAAGGCCGAGCAAACAATGAAATTAGGAGCAAATCTGAAAAATTAAAGGAGAAGAAAGAAGTAGTGAAGTTTAGGAGAAGATATTTGAATTGAGAATGAAAATTAAATAAAATCAATTGGACCATTATCTGCAGTTATATCAGATTGAAAAAATTATATACACCCATCATTCATCTAAAAGTCTTAATCAGATGCACGCAAACAAAGAATTCAGAAAATGCAAATACAAAAAAGAAAAAGAGAGAGAAATACAACATTCAAGATAGCATTAGTGAAATCCTAGAGGAAAGAAGGAAGAGAAATAAATTTATTTATTTTAATTTGTTTATGAATGAGAGAAGGAAGAGTAATAAATTTATCTCATAAAGAGAAAATCACCACTACACGTGTAAAACAAAGAGTAATACACATGTTTAATAGAAAAGGAATAAAAAAAAGCCTCAACTTTAAAGTACACTTCTCTGAGCTTATAGTACACCCTAACTCCCACTTCAAATAGAGAATTACATATAGTACAACTCACATAGCATGAGGTACAATCAAATACTGCTGTGTTAGTCCTTTTCTTGTTGGCTTATATATTAGATTAGACATAGCATGAGGTACAATCAAATACTGCTATGTTAGTCCTTTTCTTGTTGGCTTATATATAAGGGTAATATAAGTGGGAAGATCTTAACTTAAAAGTTGGATTACGATTTTACCCCTTCACTAAATTTAAATATTATTAATAAATTAATTAATAAATTTTAAATAATAATTATATGGTATTAATCCATTATATTTCTAGATAGAAATAATTCACAGAATATTTAATTTATTTTCATTCTAAAATGGAGTTTGGTAGATAAGTGTTTCGTAACAACAAAAGACAGTAAATTTTATCCTTTAAAAATGTCCTTTGAATTACCATACATCTTAATATGGCAAACATATATAGATTTTAGTTAGAAACTTTACATATCTCATCTTTAACCAATCGAATTCTCCTAGATGTTATGTGTATCATCAATTTTTATATGACTTTTATAATTCCTGACTTGTTATATACATACCCAAAAATTATTTTCAAAATCACTTTACATTAATGCGTACACTTAGTTATTCCGATGTATAATTAATTGTTGATGGATGATTATTGGTGGATGTAATTATATTGTTCATCACAATCACTTTATGTTAATGCATACACTTAGTTATTCTAATGTATAATTGTTGATGGATGCAATTGCTCATCACATATGCAATAAAAAAGAGGTAAATCTATTTATGCTTTGTTAGTTATTGAGGACGTTCCTCCATTCTTTTACACTGGAACTGTTTCTCTTTATTTTTTTTTAATTTAAAAGTTTTAGTATTCATTAGCTATTTTATTGTTTTTAGTCTACTCTATTTCGTCTTATTTACGAATATTTGTGGGATGAACATAATGTACATCTAAACTTGTATAATTTATTGTGATGCTATAATAATGTAATAAATATTGATAAATTTTTACATATTCTCTTCAAACATTATGTGAGATCTTCACAACTAATAACTAATGTGAAATTTACAATTTCTTAAAACTATTTGATATGATTGTCAATTGTCCATTTGATGTTAAGCTTTAATATGATGTTACACTCCTTCTCTTTTGAGTCTTGATTACTTAATTTTATGAATAACTATTTATACATATTGTAATTGTATTTAAATCATTTACAAAGATTTATACTAAGTAGCATGCAATACACATATTTTCTATTCTGAAATTCATTTATTTTAAAGTATATAGAAATCTTGTTGTAATTACAAGGGATATATATATATATATATATATATATATATGTCTTAGGTAAAGTTACACATTATAATTCTCCTTTTATAGGTCTTAATCATATTTACAAAAAAAATAAATTAAAAATACATCTGACACTAAAAACATAATTACACCAAAGGTATTTTTAGTTGGTTGGGAGGTAATATAACATATGTTTCTATTTCTCTAATCCTTTTTGCTTGAGTGTTGGTATTTAAAAATGTTATTTTTGACAAATCAATAGGTAAATAAGAGATTGTACATTATACCAAAAGAAACAAGGTCCATTAGCTTTGCTAATTAAAGGCGAAATTAGAAATCAAAGTAAGAAAACCAATGATTTCTTTAGAGAAGTATTTCTTCCTTTTAAAGAGCTCGCCAAGTAGGATTAAATTATCACTTTAAGAATTTGCACTTCTTCTTAGTATAAAATTTATAACTCAAACATGTTTCTTAATACTAATATTTATGTAAATTTTTAAAATTTTGTGGTCAATAAAATTGGGTTACATGCGCAAGACGCGTGCCCAAAAACTAGTATATGTAAAAAAGTTAAATCCTTTATGTTTTTACAAGATCAAAATCCAAAAAAAAAAGCTAAGTTGAGCGGACTCTTCACTTTTGATGCCGCATCCGTGTCAGATTGTCCAAAAATACACTACTTTTGGAGAATCCGACACGCATCCATTGACATTTTTAAAGAGTCCGAGCAACATAGATAAAAATAATAAAATTCAATGCAATGAAACACTTTGATCCTGCAACAAAGGTTTTACATTCATCACTTGTCTAATCGTACCTTTAATACCATCTTCTAATCTTGTACAAAATTCTGCATCAAGCAAATCAATCTTCCCAGCAGATTCTAAACACGAACTAGTTTATAAGTATATTCTCTTGGAATCGAACCTTGTTCAGCCAATTCCCCAAGAAAATCTCTTGCCTCCACCTCCCTACCAGTTTCAGACATGGCATGAATTATCGGTGTATATGAATTGTTACATGGAAGTACTACTCCATGATCCATTCCTTGCATTCTTCTCAGCATTTCAATAGGCGTTATGAATATTGGATGCAGGACAAATCAATGAATTGTAGTAGTAAGAAATGTGAGGGAGATGGAACTCATGCAGATAGTTCATATGATAGTTCACTCAGGCGACAAGCTTCTGTTGTTGCTGGACTCAGTATCTTGAACCCGCACAGCTCTTCAAGATTGGAAAGTCTAGACAGACTTTGTGGTAAGCATGACAAGGATGGACAACTTCCAACATCAGGAATTGCCAATCTTGGAAGTGTTGTAATTGATGTTGGTAGCTTTTTTAGTTCCTTGCATTCTCTAAGGACTAGTATTTGGAGGCCCCATAACTTCCTTACGGAGTCTGGAATCTCGTCCAAATTTGCAACATTTCTCAGATTTAAATAAGCTAGTCTCTTTGGTGATGTAATACATTGCCATAAATCCATTAAACAGATATTCTCTAGCTTGACACATGACAAGTTCAAGACCCTGAGAGTCTTGATTTCAGCCAGAGCAATTTTCCTGTTAAAGCCGATGTAATTTGTGGTAGTGAGAAGAAGTGCTCTTAGCTTTGAGTTCCCATATAAGGACTGAAAAGTTGTTTCCCTTGTGACTCCCAAGTGCCTAGAGTTAATTGTGGCTATGTGCCTGCCTCGATTGAAGCTACAAAATTTCTCATCTTCCACAACGAGAATTGTCATGTCCCTAACCGTGTCATGCATCTTGCAACTATAAACTTTGCCATCAAAACTTCTTCTTTGGACAGCTTCAACCAAGCACCGACTTACGAGTTCAGACAAATGACAAAAAGCTACATCAGTTGCAGTTTATGTGCCATCGCCACAGATTAATCCTTCCCCTACCCACTATCGAACCAATTGTTCTGCCTCAATTTCATGGTCATCTGGATAGATTGAGAAGCATAACGTACACTGCTTTAGATAAGCAGGAAGCTCATCATAGCTTAGTTACAAAGAAGCCATTACAGATTTTCTTTCACTATCCTTGTCCACTCCCCGAGTGAATGTGGTTTTGATGATAACATCCCACTTGTGGTCTTGATGGCTAGAGGAAGACCATGACATTTGTGCACGATCTCTCTTCCAACTTCTTCCAATTGAGTATTGCACTTTCCTTTAGTTGACAAAATTGCAGATTTACAGAACAATGACCAACTCTCTTCAGCATCTAGCAATCTTGGTCGATGAATTCTTGATTCTGTAGGTCCCATCCTCTTAACAACATCCTCATTTCTTGACATAATTATAATATAACAATTGTGCTCTACAAACTTTGGTAATCCCCTTGATATTCTATCCCACCATTTATCATCAATGCTCCATACATCATCCAAGACAATCAAGTATGACGTATGTGAAAGTGCTTTAAGAATTCTGTTAAGCAAGTATCCTTTGTCAGTTCCGCTATCATATGCATTCAGCTGTTTCAAAATACCCTTCATGATGAGAAACTCATCATAAGTTTGAGATACAGAAACCCAAACTTTCTTCTGAAATCTCACATTCACTTGTCTGTCATGGTACATCTTTTGTGCGATTGTGGTTTTACCCAAACCGCCCATACCAACAATGCCAACGCGGTGTAATGAATTGTAATAGTAAGAAATGCGAGGGAGATGGAAATATTCTGGAAAATGTGTAGCTGTGAAAATCAAGGGCATTGCTGAAATCCTAATTTTTCTTCATACATAAGCATTGCTCTGTTGTACCTTATATACCTCATTCAAGCGAAAAATTGTCACAATCATATTAAGGTCATAGATCAATTTCCTTTTATGGGCGAGGCAGAACTAGATCATCTTTTTCTCTAAGCAACCCATATAGAGATGTTGTTAATTTTATGAAAGGGGAGCCACATTAAAAAAATTTGAACAAATATGTGATAACTATGGAAAGACATAAACAGAGGGCTGAAGCCATTGGGATTTTTTTCGCAGACACCTAGCATATACATCCCAAGGGAAAAAAGTAATTTCAAATGACACAAACAAAGTATGCATGGCCTATAAACTGAATTAGATAAATTCATATGTAAGCTAATCAACGGTTACAATAATTCGAGCACAAGACAAACAAATATCACATAGAAGAACAACGTAGGAACATCTCATCTTAAGTAGAAACTGGCTAAGAAGATAAGTCAGATAATAACTACGCTCCAAAACAAAGTGGTTGATATTGAAGAACCTAATTGTTTGCAGCTTTACTCTTGCTAAGAGAAGCTGACTCAGGTGTACACTAGCGAAAAAGAATATCAATTTATCTAACACATTCTGCTCCAATGAAATTCACAACAAAATACACTTCAATGTGTATTTAGAATAATTTTTTATTTTTTTGAAAACTGAAAGTGAAGAACAACCTGGCGCAAGATGTATTGGCTACAGTAGGAGGGAAGCCACATTTAACATTATAACAATGGATATGTAATTAAAATCATAAACACCATATATTCTAAGTACTTAACTTATAAGTTTAGGCATCTAGCCTCTTTTTGTAAAGGAAGATGACTCTCCTATCGGTAGAGCTCTTTGTCTAGGTAATTCAAAACCAACTTCAGAATAATGCTTCTCTACTAAAAGTTCTGATCTCATGATTTATATATGGCCAAAATATCACCTCCCCAATGTACTGAGTAAGTCTGCTACCTAAGAAAAATATTTGAATATGTATACCTGCTTTCATGTCCCACTAACGGGCAGCTCTCCACATTCCCTCTTATTTCCTTGGGCCAGTTCATCCTTAAGGCGATCAATCTGAGCTCTTAGATATTCTTGCTCAATAGCATACTTAACATATGAGCTTGACACAAAGCCACTAACTCCTCATCCTTAGCAGTCAAGGCTGCTGGCATGCACTGCATTTGGGTATTGGACCCCCTCGGAGGAACAGATAATGCGGTAGGATCAACAGTTTGTACTGATGGCCAGTATCTCATTGCTATTGCACATATATATTATTGTCACCCATTATTCGCCGTTTTTGCTTATCCAAGCTTCAATATCTTTTCTATTTCATTCAGACGACTTCAGCACCACATTATCTAAATAATTACACAGAGGACCTATGCTTCACCAAGGACCTAAAGCAAAATCAAAAGAAAACATTGAGAGTTCAGTAAAAACAACAATCAATATATCAGAGATGATCTATCCAGGAAAAGAGGTTGGTTACATACTCCATATCTGTTTGTCATCTGCAGCACCCTCAAAATCATTTTCAAATGCATTAACGCAATACCCATTTTTTTCTTTTCAACCAAGTCACACACAGGTTTTATTAAACCAGCGCAAATACAGACTTAAGATTTGCAGTTTTATCAGTAATGTAGAAATCAGTCTTAAGACAAGTTGATTTGCATTCCCATCAGTGGCTATCAGCAGTCACCACTTCTATAACACCAATATATTTGGGAAAACATTTTCCAAAACAAGCAATCGCTATTTAATACGTGTTCTGCAATCCTTGAATAAATTTCAAGTACTCTTATGCTACAAGTAAGCAAGAAACTGAAAATAGAAGAATCAATAATCTTGAAAACATACTTTTGCCCACTGACTGTTCACACAAGTAATAGTAATTTCTATAAGCACGCAGATGTGGCATGAGAAGCCGGCGCTATGCCCCGAGGCCCCCCACCCCCACCCCCCAGTCTCGAGGTGCCTTGCCCCGAGGCCCCCCTATTTGATTCTCTAGGCTAATGGTCCCTTTTGTCTGGCCATGAATAGTGAGTGGGACCTCATGTTCGCCGGGTAGCCATATTTGCATGGAATTACATCAGTACATTAGTTAGACGAGCTAGTAGCTAGCTACCCCGATTCACACCAAGTTCTCTTTGTCGGGCATGGAGAAAGCTCCAAGGATTACCCTGGGGTTAGACCACTCTACGGAACCCCTTTTGATGGCTGCTCTGTGCTTGCCGGTATCTTTCGTTCTTCCAGCCAAAACCAATTCCTCCTAAGGTCATGATCGAGTCATGATGAGCTAGACTGATGACGCTCTTTCAAGGACAAAATGTCCTAGATATCAGTATGACTCTTTAGGGTAATACAACAGATTATCCATGTGTAAATCGAGATGTGGTTCGGTTCGAGCAAAGGTCTTGTAATGACCCTCATGGTCATTTCTGTGTCTTGCCTTCTGTGTGTCGTTTAGAGCATTCCTATAGTGACCCCAAGTCATTTATGACTTGCTGGGACTGACAGTTCGGTCACCTGGTCGTTCGTTTGGTCTTGGTGCGAGTTTTTGTGTTTTGGAGCTTATGAACCTTGAACGATCATTTTCGATCAAAAGTTCAAGAAGATGACATCGGAATCCAATTCTGACGATTCCATCAGCTCCGGAAGGGTCATTTTAGGCTAGTAGCATGGTCTTCATGACTCCCGAGGTTTTCAGTGTGAGTCGGTGCGATTAGGCGTTTTAGCCTTTGAAATTT
>NC_064289.1:19891207-19913904 GCF_019186545.1 Solanum stenotomum | reverse complement strand
CCCACCTACTGTTGACACCCAATTTTGACCCTCCACGATACAGATTAGTTTTTGAGCTTCTTAATTTTTAAACGATTTGGAATAATTAGCTTTATAAAATTCAAATATTTTTCAAGGTCATTTTAAGTAATTTCAATTGGTATTTATAATTTCTAAGTAATAAATATACTTCATATAATTATATAATTAGTATATTTTATAAATATTTGAACGTCGTCTCAAAAGATTTCTTTTCTTTTAAAGTTAAATATTTGTTAATCTAATTTGGTTTAGATTATAGTCATAATTCCGAGTTAATTAATTTGTAGCTAAATCAATTATTTTATATTTAAATTAATTATCTTATGTCGTTAAAATTAAGAAGCCATTTAACTAATTAATATCAATTCGTCTTATTAGATTACTAGTCGAATCTATCCTAATTAACTAAATTTGGCTATATTTTAGTTTTCAAAATGGATGTAATCTAGACTCCTATAGCTAAGCTTTAAATCTAATTTTATGCCTTTCAAGGACCAAGCAGGCCCAATCCTCTTCTCTCCAATAACCCTTCCCAGCAGCCCATTTCTTCAGCTTTCCCAACGTTCCAATTTAATTCAGCCGACCCCAGCCCACTCTATTAACTCCCCGACCCGGCCAACTTTTTTATTCCCTAAAAGAGACCCAGCAATGCTAGCGCATCAGTTACTCCAACGTTCTGAAGTGTTAAACCCAGAAACAGCGTCAACAACAATTCCAGACGACGTCGTCTTCCGGCGAAACGCAACATGCACAACAATCCAAACGGCTATACACGATTCCCATCCAAGCGGCGTCAATTACACGAAAAAGCAGCGAGGAACGCAGAAAGCATCTCCGCGATTTTTGTCCAACGTTCCTCTCAAATTCGTACTATTGCAGCAGCAGCAAGCAACGTGTCTTGTCCTTGTGGCCCTGAGATGAAGCCACATCGCGCCAAGGACAACGAAATCGATCCCAGCCATTTAGCTCCCCTTTCCTCTTCCGGAATGGAGAGAATTTTCAGAGGAAAAGGTGTCTCCCTGGTGAAAGGATTTTGGGAGTTTGATTTTGAATTAGGCGTTTTCTGTTCGGATTTCACTCGTTTTTCCCTCCATTCAATCTACCCGAATATCCCCATATATATAGCATCTTCTGTTCATTTGTGGGGGGGAGATTTTTTTAGTGAAATTACAAAGAACAACTTAAGAAAAATAGCTAAAGAAATACATATGGAATATACTATAATAAATCAGAAAAGAGAATTAATTTCAGCGTGTGTTCGATATTTCTGCTTGTACTTCTCGACCGCTATTTGTGTTCGAAGTTTGGCATGGTAAAGTTCGTCTCTCAAGTCGTCGCCTCAGTTCGTTGCACCAAAAAAGTAAATTCATTTGGAATTCAGACCCTTTTATTTGATATTCTGTTTGGTATGAAATGAAATGAAATGGGGCTGTTAGTATGTTTTCATCCTTTTAAAAATGTTTCTATTCTCTTACTGGTCCATGGCTTTTGTCTGTCGAAAGGTCGTTTGGTTTCGAATCAGTGCGTCTTAGTTATTTAAGATTAAAATGAGTCTTTTCTAGCAAGTGTAAGGCTGAAAATTCTACGAATCTTTAAACTCTAGCTTTTCTTTTGATTTTCGCATTTATTCACTTTCTCTCGATGGCTAGTTCCTCGTTTGGCTCGACATAGGCTAGGATAGCTGAAATAACTTTTGTGGTTGCTATTTTGACTTTCCTTTTGGTCAGTTAATGTCGTTTTCCTTTCAAAATAGGAGCATTTTTTGTTAACTAGTTAATATAGAACTCGTATGTCGTTCTGTCCATGGCTCGTTCATTTATTAGCTTGTTCTCTTCGTCTTTTTTTTTAGTCCCATGATTGTTCTACTGTTAGCATTAAATGTTGGACTCGAGTTTATGCTTCCATGTGCCCCAATAGGTTGGCTTGTTGGTCATGTTGTATTCATCTTGATGTTTGTTGTATAAATTCTACCATGCCTATGATTGTTTTCATCTAAATTAAGTGGATGATTGGATTGGATCCTTTGCTCGAAAGTTTGTTCGAAGTTCTCGCTTGTTCTCTTAGATGTTGCTTTATTCATGTCTTGTCTAGGGTTTAGCTAAATTCCAGAATGTAGCTTGAAGCTTGTCTAAGTACGTTGTTTAAAATCAAAATGGTTAAATCTTTGATTTGCCTACTTGACTTGAAGTTCTTGGTTGCTATTGTATCACTCTCTTAAGGTAGGAATTTGAGACATTTACGAGTCGGTGAGTTTTGTTTTAAATCTGTCCAGTTATGTTTGATCTTGTTATTGGAGTGATTTTTGTTTTCTTTGGAGAAATGTTAAGCCATTGATTAGAATAAGGAAGTTGTTATTATAACGATTAGCTTGTTTATTTACTTTTAGTCACTAGTATATTTTTTTATTTTTTATTTTTTAAAATTTTTGCCAACTTCTATGGATATCTTAAATTTGCCAAATGTTTCGTTACTGTGACAATTCTGGGGCACTTGGTTTTTTTTTTTTTTAAACTACTATGTAAAATTTCTCTGTCAAGTACTTGTTTTCTTTCAAGCATACTTAAATGACCAGTTTGCTAAAAGTGTCTCCATTTGGTTCTCGTCAATTTGCGTGAATGTGCTTACTGTTTCAACACTTGTCAAATAGTTTTTCTTTTGATTGTGCGCCTATGTCAAAGAGTCTTTTAGTGTGTTTGGATTTTGGATGTGCTAACTGTGAAATGGTAGTTTCTTATATTGAATTTATCTGTCACCAAGTAGATTTGTATATATTATTCTTTATCCACATATTCTCCCTTGCGTCTTCCGAAGGGGGCCACGAAGGCCCCAAAAATCCTTTATCGAGTCACCCAGTCTTTGAAATCGAGGAGCAGATTGGAGAGTTGAAAAAAGAAGAAGGGAAAACTACCTAATTAGACATATATCCATACCATATATACTAATATTATCTCTACTTTAAAATAATTACATATATTGCCACTTTTAATATTTTATACCATATATTTTAAAAGATATAATTGAATACACTAAAACCCTTAAAATTAGAATTATCTTTACATTCAAAAATCAAAATTAATAGTTCAAATACCTTTCTCTCTCATCATGCCCCTCCCTCAACGTTCTCCATAAATCGTCTATCCCCAATTCCCCACCCCCACCCCCACCCCCACCCCACGCCCCCAATGTATTATTTTAGTTGCAATGTATTTGGTCATATAATTCATTTTATGTATCTTAGTTTTTATTTCATATATTTAATATGTTTCAGTCAAGATATCTTTACATGGCAGTGCTGCGTATTTGATTTGATTGTTTCATGTATCTAAGCATGTTGTTATATGTATTTTACAGTGTTTAATATACATGTATCTAATACGATAAATAGTGTATCTGAAACTGTCAAAAAATATATTTTCTTAGCAAAAAATAATGAATAAAAATGTATCTAACTTAAAANAAAATAAATGTGTATCTGACATAAACAAAATGTATCTTACTATAAATAAAACTTACAAACGATAATCAACACCATATCTAACAAGGTATATAGTGTATTTGAAATATTAAATAGTTGTTTACTATCATGTATCTATCAGTATCATCGGGTAAAAAAAACGTTCCATACATAAACAAACTGTATCTAATACTAATCAAAGCTCATATTACAAAGAAAAAAATAAAATCGAACAGTTAATGTATCTGAAATAAGTGCAAAAGAATCCAAAAAGAAATAAACTAACCAACAAAAAAAAGAAGCTAAAACAAAAACAAAAGAAAGAAGAAAGTGAAAAGCTTAGATACACATCGAGATAAATCTGGAGAAATGAAAAAAATGATCCCATCTTCGTCCACCAGGCTTTTCTCTCCTGTTCCTTTCAATCACAGAAATTCAAAAACGAATTTCATAGGCACTGAGCCTAACTCTGAGATTCAAGAATGTCTCTTCTAGCATTTGAGATTAAGAAAAAATCAAGCTTGCTCTCATCACCCATGGTAGTCCACAATTTTCAAACCTGTTGCCAAGAAGATGAAGTTTTCAATTAGAGAACTCTTGTGGTTTTAGGATTTCGTTATTTTAGGAAGATTTGTTAGAATTAATATGTTAATGAATCTGCAAATCAGTTAGAATTATTAATTAAGTCTAAATTACTCATTTATTTAAGGAAATAGGTTATTCAATATTTATTAAAATATATATCTCTTTAATTCAAACTGTCGGATACATGTATCTCGCGAGTAATGATACATGTATCTGACTGACAAAATATGGTATAGGATGTAATTATCGAAACTATCTTGAATTCTAGTAATTAGGTCCTAAACTAGTGGGATTTATGTAGTTTTCCCAAAAAAAAAAATTGGGTCTAAGGCCCAATCTTTATTTATTTTTTTAAAGTTGTATTTTGTTACTTTGGGTCTAAGCCCCCTTGCATTTTAATTAGGGCAAATTACAGAAATCACATACTTTTAAGGCAAAATTACAATTTATCCCTTAAAAGTTTATAATTACAGAAATTCCTCATTTTCGCACATAAGATTAGTGTATCAACGCTTATATTATTGTATCTCGCGCATCAGATTAATGTATCAATGCTTATATTATTGTATCTCGCGTATCAGATTAATGTATCAATGCTTATATTATTGTATCTCGCGTATGTATCAACACTTATATAGTTCTGATACATTAATCTGATGTGCGAGATACAATAATATAAGCACTGATACATTAATCTGATGCGCGAGATACAATAATATAAACGCTGATACACTAATCTGATGCGTGAAAATGAAGGTTTTTGGATATTGGTAAAACTTATAGGAGATAATGGTAATAAGTAAACTAAAAGGTGAAATTTCTATAATTTTTCCTTTTAATTATTATTATTTGATAGTCGTTAGAACAGGTATCAATCGAGCCGGAAGCCCAATTTTATTAGTCTAGGACAGGTATGAGGGGGGCCAAAGGCCCAAAAAATGAAATTAGGCCCAAATACTGGTCCAGGCGAACAGGAAAACCAGATTTGGGCCCAAGTCTCTTCCCCTCTTTATTTTATTGTGTTTGTGTGCTTGTTAGTATTTGCCGCTAATTTTAAGGTCGAAAAATTCAAATCCCCCAAAGACGCCCATTTTGATTTAACAATTTAACTTAATCAGTCATCGTTTAACAAGACTTAAAAAAATAACTTCTGTAAATTATCTCACTTAGACAGTATTCCCGTATTTTCTCCCTTTTTCCCTTTAAAATAGTCGTAGCTATAAAAATTGCTCGATTTTCAATGAAGTTAATTTTTAGCCAAATGATTAATTGCCGGATAACCACATATTAGCGGGCATTTTGGGTGCTTTCAAACCCTTCCTGAAATGCTAATATGAACCTCGAACCCCTTAAAAGTTTTCAACAGATTTACTGTTTTTAAATCTTTTGGAAAAAATCAGTTTTCTTAATTTTACTTAAAAATTAAGTGGTGACTCTAAACTAGTCAAATAATATTTTTCTTAATAAAACACCTACCAACCCCCATTAGAGGTACCGTGCCTTGAGGCCCCTACCCTACGCCACCTATAGACCCCTCTCCCCTCAAACCTCAAGGCGCCGTTCCCCGAGGCCCCTATCCTACCACTCCCCCTACCCCCCGGACCTCGAGGCGTCGTGCCCCGAGGTCCCTACCCTACCCCCCAACCTCGAGGCGTCGTTCCCCTAGGCCCCTACTCTACCCTACACCCCACCCCCAAGGCGCCGTGACCCGAGGTCCCTTCCCCTACCCCCCGAACCTCGAGGCGCCGTGCCCAGAGTCCCCTCCCCCTGGACCTCGAGGCACCGTACCCCGAGGACCCTTCCCCTCCCCCCTCTCCCCCTCGAGGTGTCGTTCCTCGAGGCCCCCTATTGCTATAACCCATGGAAATTAATCACAAGAAAAGTAATATAAACTATAACTTAGGCTAATACAAATTAGATTGATATTAAAAAAGAAAAATAGGCTGACTTTAATATTCAACAAATCATAAAGACTTAGCCACTGACGTAGCCTCAGATTCAAGTACCCAAACCAGACAAGTAGTAACCCTTCTAAAATGTATCGACAGAACGAGCTAACTAAAGTTACCTTAAGTAAAAAAGGTAAACGATCAAACATGGAAGATTTAACCAAGGTGTTTCTAACCGAAAAGGGATGAAATGAAGGGATGCTAGCCTTGAATGTAGGTATATTCATGTTGAGGCAGTATTCACAGTTCTAACCAAAGTGATGCTAATCAAATATTCACAAGATGTAATCAAAGATAAGGAAATATTCACATAACTTTAAGAAGAATTCTAACTTACATCTTGAAAAATAAATTGATATGAGAGGAGATGTGGAGAACAACAGAAATATGTTGAGTATACTTCTACAAGTAGAGTATGATCTTTGAGGAGGTTGGTGTGTACACATATCTTACAAGAATTTGTACTTGTAACAGAAATGGTGAGAAAATAGGTGTACATTCTTGAGTTCATCCAACATATCATTTAAGAGCATAGTTTTCATGTGTAACAATCAAAAGAGATATACACATATGATATTGTTTCAAATCTTGAACATTCAGAAGAGAACAGAATAGCTCATACATCAATCATGGTAGGGAGCAAGTTCAACCTAAGCTTAAAAAAAAGGACTACTCATAGGGTTGTATATTTAGGCTATCAGTAGGCACACAAAACAACTAAAATTATTACCAACCAAACTGAAGACTCGAATAATAATTCTTTAACCTACTAAATAGTCACTATCTAGTCTTAAACAAATTACTCTTAATCAAGATAAGCTCATTATTACAATATGAGAAATTAAGATGTTGCATAGCCATTAGAGCAATTAATGTCAAAAGATGCATCTCACGTGATGAGTAAAGAAAGTAGCAATCAAATTCATTTGAAGTAACCAGTTTACTACCTAAATTTTCTTAACAATGCAAACATAAGAGGCATAACAATAATTAAAGTTAAACTTACAGAAACAAAGGAGAAAATCAATCACAAGTAGTTAAGCTAAAATTTGAGCTAATCAAATGTCTACCAAACCAAGACAAACAAATGCATATAGGGGAGGACGTCAAATTTCGGAGGATGATAAAAACACCGTCAATTACTAACAGAAGACGTCTACTACTCTGAATAGTTCAAATTACTAAAATGATTACAAATAATTGCATGAAGAGGCAAGTGTTGAACAAATTTTCTCTATCAACTCTTGCAACATTTTTGTGCTAGTGCACAGTGCTACATGGTGGTAGTATTACACTTTCATATCATAAAGGCTGCATGGGAAGATGTTTCTTTCCTTTGGCACTCTAGAGCCAACTCCTGAAACCTTATAACTTCTTAATCAAGCAGCAAAAAGAAGAAGATAACATTTTGCTACAAGAAGAAATCCTATGAAAATGTTCTTCGTCAGTAAAAAGAGCCCTAGTTAAAAGAATTCAATTTTATAACCTCTTGAGGAGTGCCCTAGAACTAAAAATGTGTTTAACATGAGTTTTAAACATCTTGTTAAACTAATTTTTTGCACTAAAATGGCTGTAAAAGAACTAAAAATAGTGCTCCTAATGCTATTTCTACTACTCTAAAACCTTGAGTACTATGAAACTCAAATCAAGTCATTTGCCCAAGTTTTAGACGGGGGAAACAAATTGTTTTGGCCATTTATCCTTTCTTTGGATTGAGATATCTACATGCTTTCTCTTCTACTACTCTGAATAGTTCAAATTACTAAAATTATTACAAATAATTGCCTATCTAGTTGCGGAGGCCAATCTAAATACAGTAAAGTACTGCTCACATATTAATCCTTTCATCAGGTTGATTAAGCATCTTGTTTAGGATCACACTTCAACTCCTAATTAATATGATTATTTTTGCACTCCTACCCCCAAGCTCATCATAATTACGGTAACATCCGACCTACCGCAACACTCACCCTTTATCTGGACTTTGGACTGACCATGCCTTCCAAAGGTCAATGCAGTTATATTCAGCATAAATAGGCAAATAAAAACTAGTATCCCAATACTCTATTTTCCTTCAACAATAACACAATCAGGTGATTCAATCCAATAAAAACATTAAGTCAATACCGTAATCAGTTAAACCAACAGGAACAACAAATTCATCAACCTTAGCAATTCAAACGGACAAACAAGCCAATCAAAGTTATCCTTCCAAATAATCACCAATCAATCAAGCAATCCCAAACCAGTTGTGTTCTAGTCTGCTCCATTATAGTTTCCTCTTTTATCAAGTCATCCATCAAAATTCATTTTTTAACAGAAAAAAGATACTACACAAGTATAAGTTCAATAGCTTATATCTAATTCAAAACTAGTTTTAGTCTACTACATGGATTCTTCTTTTAGTTAACAATCCATAAATAAAATTCCTATAAAAAAGTTTCAGAAATTGACAATTGTATGAGTCTACTACATGAATCCTTTATATCTATTCCAAGATTCTTTTTTTCAGCTAACAACCCAATAAAATTCATATAAAAAATTGACAATTACATGTTAAAAAATGCTCATACCATAACTATTTGAGGTCAAATACTCTATATCTATTCTAAGATTCTTCTTTTACTAAAAACCCAATAAATTTCATATAAAAACTTCAAGAAATTCACAATTATATGTTTAAAAAATGTTCATGGTAGGTTACCTACATCCCAATCATGGCCAAATCGAATGATTACAAGACGTTCTTCTTCAGCTGGATAGCTTGATCTTGGCCTCGTACAAAAGGGAAGGGTGAGGACTTGCTTCTGAAGCTTATGGCCTTGTACTCGCTGGGAAGAAGGTCTGGTTGTTCCGCCATGTATTGAGGAAGGTATGTTTGAATTCTTATTGTGAACGTTGGAATATTTCCTCTTTCTATTTGTTTATCATTTAATTTTATTTAGTTATAAATACTTAGGTCAATATTTCATTCATTTTATCCTAAATATTGGTGATTTATTTTTGATAATAATATATTATTATTATTTATATATTAATTTAATAGTTATCCATTTTAATATATTTTTGGTAATATTGACTACCATTTTTAAATTTAAATTTAGTCAAATTCTTTCATATCTCTAAATATGTTACCTAGTTTTACTCTTCCTACCAACATATTTTTTACCCCATTTTCTTTCCTGCCAACGTTTTTTCCTTTATTTTATTTTACTCCCTTTCCCACGTAAGTTTCCCAAAATTCAGCCCCCAAATGATTTTATATCACTATTCATGAAAATAAAGAGATAATAATAGCTCAACATTTTTGGGTAATCTGTTTTATAAAATATATAAATTTAAGATAATTTGCAGTTGTTACAATCTAGTTTGCGAAATTATTATTGAAAATGGATATAATATCACTATTAATGAAAATAAAGACATAATTATAGTTCAATATATCTATGCCTGATCTATCTTATAAAATATATAAATTCAGGGTTTCCCGCAATTACTATAATCTTTGCCACAATTTCTTTTCTTTGGGTGAGAACCTTGTGCACACCGAAAAAATCCTCATTATATAATAGTTTGTAAACCACACAAAAAAAATATATTGTACTGGACAAGCCATACGCGACAAGCTCGACTCAATAGTCATTAAATATAAATATATAATATACATAATTATTAGATTGGTTTTATATATTTTAACTTGGGAAAATTGTATATAATAGCAAACTATTAATTCAAATTAAATGTTATAAATATACTTTGATTTAATTGTACCCTATAGCAAACTATTTCTATTTTCGCCACTCTCCTAGGTGGAATCTCGCTCGCCACTCTCGTTTGGTGGCAGTCTCGCTCGCCTCTCTCACTTTATACAAAAACGCAAATGTATAAAATGCTTTTGTATTTGTATAAAGCGAGAGAAAATTGTATATATACACATATTTTTGTTCCCCTCTCCCAGATCTCGCTCGCTCACTCGCCTCTCTCACTTTATACAAACAGAAACGAAATGTATAAATTGCACTTTTATTTGTATAAAGTGAGAGAAAATTGTATATATACATATAATTTCGTTCCCCTCTCTCCCCTCTCCCAGATCTTGCTCGCTTACTCACCGCTCTCACTTTATACAAACAGAAACGAAATGTATAAATTGCACTTCTGTTGGTATAAAGCGAGAGAAAATTGTATATACACATGCAAATACATATATCTTCATCCTATACACTTATAATTATACAATACAAATATTTTTCTGCCTAGTTTTCTTTTGTCTTTCTCTCTTTCTCGTTTTATATATACACAAATTATACAATTGATCTTTTGTATACAACTGCTTTCTTTGTATATGTACAGCGAATTATACAACTGTTTTTTTTTTTTTTTTTGTATATGTATAGCGAATTATACATATATATGTTTGCTATGGAGCGCAATTATGCAAATTTTGCTATAACATACAAATATAAATTTTGCATTTGCTATATGTGAAAGTTGTTCTTTTAACTAGCGCTGATAATTAAATTTGGCCGAAGGAACATAAACGACAGAAAAAATATATTATTGTAAAGAGTTTGTCTTATTTCTCTCTTTCTTTCAGCATCACTATTATTGTAGGATACTAGATATCAGGGGCCCGTGCTGGAAGCAAAAAGAAGTTTATCTGTGGTTGTATTCTGAAGCGTATAGAAACTGCTTATACAAATTCTTCTGTCCATTGATTATAAGTGACATGGACGACATTCACAGCACCAAAACATAAATGCAATATGATTTGTTTGAATTTCTTCTTCATTACTGTGCACATAAATTATTTACTTCAGCTGTAATGTCACTGAGGGGAAGAACACAAGTTGCTGCAATTCCGGCAACCTGAGGTAAGTGGTAATTCAGAAGAGATACATGGGAAGTTAGTGTCTCATAGAATTGAATTCAACAAAGAAGCAGAAAAGCTCAATTGCATGTTTTTTTAGTATGCATAGCTCTGCACAGGAAGCACAACAATATTGGTAACTGGTAGTTTTCTTGCTTACGATTAGAAAGTAAAGAATGCCAGCAAAATTTAGTTGATGACCAGTGTAGTTCTGTAACGATAAGTGCATTGTAATCATGAAATACTCTTTTTTTCGATAGTAAAATATTATTTTTTGATGACAAGGGAAACCCGCAGTCGCTATCCTTTGGGTGCGCACAGGGTAAAACCCCACTCCTATGCAATAGCTCGCAAACCACATAGGAAAGGTAACTCGCACTAGGCAAGCCGGGTGCGACGAGCTCGACCCAGAAGGCAAACCCCTTGCTTTCGCTGGCAAGGGGTTTCGAATTTGAGACCTCCAACATGGAAGTCCCAACTTATATAACTATTTTGATCAAAAGTAGGATGATAAAATCCAAAAGCAGAGCAGTCGATGAAAGGTAATTCACAGACGTCAAAGAAAGAACAGCGAAGCGGGAAACAAGCTCTGTTTAAGCCAGCAAAATTACGGCAAAGAACCATGTCGATTACACCGCTTCGACACTGCAGAAGTGCCAAATTATCCCAGTGAGCTCAAAATACCCCTCTGTTGGGAAGCAGATACGTCGTCCAACAGATGATCACCAAATCATGGCAGAAACAGAAGCAGAAAACAAGTTGCTTATACGTAAACCAAAAACCAACCTTTTCTTGGCCTTGACTGTGATCTAGTTGGGGATCGAGAGCGAGATCTTGACTTTTTTTCCCAAGGTGAAGGAGAGAGGGAATACATGGGGAGCCCAAAAAATACAACATTGAACAAGTTTCAGTCCTATTAGATACCGACCACATGTCTTTAAAGATGGTTCCCCGAGTAATGATGGCATCTTTTTCAAGTAGTTATGACAACAAATACTACTAAAGACAGTGCCTTAATAAAATTCCATTGGAGATTTTAATTGTGTACAAAAAAGATAACAGAAATGCATCGCTAAGATTATGTAAATGTGTTCTCTTAGACATTATTTCTATGGTGTTTATGTAGATGTGTTTGCTGATCATAATTCAAGTCTGTTTTAGAAATTGAACTGTTTATATTTCACTAAGTAGACGCTTTTCATTTTGAGGCAGCTGTAAACACATAAATATTGCATCAGCTGAAGGCAAATTCAAGTATACATCTGAAGCGATTTATTTAATCAAATTACAAGTATAAGCTGCATGTTTTCCACATCTACGGGAGAACCAGAAAACAACTTGCTTAAAACCAACCTTTCCTTGGATGACCTTCCTCTTGGCCTTGACTGTGATCTAGTTGGGGATCGAGAGCGAGATCTTGACTTTTCTTCCCAAGGTGAAGGAGAGCGGGAATACCTGGGGAGACCAAAAAATACAACATTGAACAAGTTTCAGCCTATTAGATACCGACCACACATGTCTTTAAAGATGGTTCCTCGGGTAATGATGGCATATTTTTCAAGTATATGTAGCTCATAAAATTTCTCCGACAACAAATATTACCAAAGACAGTGCCTTAAAAAAAATTCCATTGGAGATTTTATTTGTGTACAAAAAGATAACAAAAATGCATTGCTAAGATTATGTAAATGTGTTCTCCAGACATTATTATGGTGTTTATATATGTAGATGTGTTCGCTGATCATAATTCAAGTCCGTTTTAGAAATTGAACCATTTATATTTCAGTAAGTAGAAGCTTTTCGTTTTGGGGCAGCTGTAAACGCATAAATATTGCATCAGCTGAAGGCAAATTCAAGTATACATCTGAAGCTATTTATTTAACCAAATTGCAAGTATAAGTCGCATGTCTTCTACATCTACGGAAGATTATCTTGTCGTAGAAAGGAATTAGAAGAATTAAAACAGGACAAAGTAAAGGGGCGTGAGCAATCACATGTTGATGCAATTTTCCAAATAAATTTAAGTAGAATACCTGGAGAAAATAGAAACTGACCTGATGATGCAGTTTGTTCTTGTTAGATCTTCTCCAAGGATAAAGTCCAGCAGAAAATCTATGCAAATTAAAGCAGACAATAGACTTGATGGTGCACGTTTAACCATAGACATGTTTATTTTTTTTTAAAAAAAGTGTGAAGATCATCATGATTCAAAGTTTTAATACTAAACACATTACATTCTGATCAGCTCATGAATGTTTCCTAGTTTTGTGCTATCTAGTCACCTGCAGAGAGGCTGACATGAGTAGAAAAAAAAAAAGAAAGAAGGTAATTAAGGTACTTATTACTTTGGTTGAGATCATCCAAGCCCCAACCGAATCAACAATTTATTGCATTATTATACTTTCTTTTTTGTTTCTTAAATTGTTCTCACACTTTTACAACTTGTACTATTCTATTTGAAAGTGAAATTGTTCCTTGTTTTTTTGGCATCATTCGGGATTATCAGTCCCGGTTGGAAACATAAGTAAAAACTCATAAGGCTATGGAAGCACCAAAATTTGTCAAATCAAATGTTAGAAGCAGAGTTAGAAAATGAAAATCAACCTCCTGCAAAATTGATTTGGGAAAATTTCTAAAAACAGTACTTTAAAGTATGCTCACGTGAGATAGGATGTAGGTTTAAAGTCCACCATAACGCAAAGTTGAGAACAAGAGAAGAGGAGGATAAAGCAAATGTTTGGAGATGGGAAAGATAAGGAATCAGCTATTTCAAAAATGGAAGGATAGCCAATTATGTTCTCCCCTCTGTCCACTACAACTCCTGGAGTATTACTGGAAGAAGTGTTGACTAGAACAAGAAGCATGGTATATCTGCCTTATGCAAAATTTTCATGGCAAGTATAATTCCGTAAAAGGAAAAAAGAGTTGGTGTTCTCCAGTTTTCTCTTTGGTTCTCTTCAACGAAAATCCAAATGTCAATATGAAAGTTCTAACTTACTGGCTATCCAAGTTCTGATATGAAATGGAAGTTTGAGAAACTGTAATCTAACTTTTCTTAGGATCAAAAGATTATCTCAATTTGAAAACAAATTTTAACCAGATAACTAAAATAAACATTCTTTCTTTTCTGTATAGAAAATAGCAGATATCAGATAATTTTTTCAGGCCGGCAAAAAGAACGAATAAACCAACAACTAAAAATCACCAGCCTAACAAATTACCTGGATACCAGTCTTTAACCCAACAATCGCTTCAATTCTTTTCAATCACGGTCGAATCTGAACGAACAGTAGTCATAAAAATTTAGGATATGCATTATCCATGACTCTTGAATTGAGATTTCAGCATGGATACTATCTTATGAAAATGAAGATCTTGTTGGGTTAGGAAGGGTGATTAGGGCGTCATGTGGAAGCTTACAATTGCAATCAAGACGGTGATAAATTAGATGACAAATAAAGCGATACTAAAACATAATATTATTAATATGAAAACTAATTTAAAAGAAAAATATTATAATTGTTGAGAGAATAAATCTCCCCATAAACAAAAGTCTCAAACGACTACATTGTGGATTCTATTGTTTTGTGTTAGAAGAAACAAAACCTATATTTATAGAGTTCTAAAACCTTTTCTTACTAGAAAAAGAGTCATAAAAGGAGAGAATAAACCAAATATGAAAGAATATTATATTTTTCTTTCAAGAAAAGGAAAAACATTTATGGTAATATTTTGTCTTTTGAAAATTAAATCTTAAATTATGATAAAAAAATCAGGGCAAAACCCTAATAAAAACTACCCCAGCCTCAATTTCTTATTAACTTGTTCAGTTAGAGGTCACAAGTATTAACACATAGATTACAAATTGGGGCCAGCTAATATATGAATCCTCATTGGCTACACGTTATGTCTCATGCCAACTTTAAATCAAATATACTAAAGTATAACCTAAAAGTGGACCTGTGTTCCCTCTAATTCAGTTTCAAAGTGGATTTCATTTCACTAAGATATGTATTTTTAGGTAACATTTCCTAAAGATTAGATATCAAATAAATCATATACAATTATCAAAAACATCAGTTATTCTTTCCAACATGATGTGATTATTGATTATGTATTTTAGTGGCACTTACCGTACCTATATATTATGCTAAGTAACCATAGAAATATGGGAAATAATACGAATCATCAAGACTACACCGCTTAGGCATTGCAACTGAAGTACTAAATTATCTTAGCCCGCGTGAAATGTCTGGAATACCCCTCGGCTGGGAAGCAGACATGTCGTCAACTTCGGGAGACCTCCAACGATAGGAACATAACTATTGATTAATTTAACAAATTTAAGAGTTACTCAAGCTAAACTCTCATGTAATTTGATATTTTTAAATTCAAATTTTGTCATCTTCTAGCTAGTTTAGATATATAAAAAATCATTAGACGTAATTTTGTAATCTACTGAATATTTGTCTTTAATCTAATGAAGATAAATAATTATTATTTTTTGTCGGAAAGAAAAGATACCTATAGTTATGCTTAGGATAGATATTATAACTACTAATTAACTACATTAATATATGATACCAATACAGTCATTTTCAGAAGCAGGAAACACAAATAAATCTTTAAGATAACTATGTTAGAAAATAATGAAGAGAACTATATTTACTAATCTTACAAATAATGAGTAGGACTCATTTTGTACAGCCTATTTAATTATTTAGTGTTTTATTTTCAAACAAAGTTATTTCTTATTGGATGAACGAAGCGAAACTTTCCTTATTGAAGACTTGGTTTTTGTTGACTATCGTGAAATTGAACTTCGTGATTGTGATCAAGGTATTGATAATCAAGCATTCTTGTTGGTTTGAAATTATTGTAAGTTACTTTCCGTTATGTTTTAAATAATGATTACTGTTGATTATCTTGAAATTATGAGCGGCTAAACACCATAACTATGGTTGTGAAAATCATGACGAAAATCTAGTATTAAATTCGGAATAAGAGTAAAGGTGATTGTTAGTTACGCATGTGATTCTTGCTTTCATTATAATGTCTTTCTAATGAGTGCACGTATTAGAATCTGCCCGTATTTGTCACTTGTTAGAGAGAAAAGTGGTAATTAGGAAAAAGTAAAATTGAATCCTATCTGTTTGTACTGAAAATTCAAGTTCAAGAGAAGCAAATTTCAATAACGAACAACTGCAAGGGTAATCTTGAAATCATTCTAAGACCGAGAGGTAAAGAATGAAATTCATCTATTAGAGCTGAGAAGCATTTAGGTGTATCTATCTTGCTAAGAACATGTAATGCTAACAACTGACCATTACTCGTACACGATTAAATACTAAGTGAAAGTTATGAGGGACGCATTCCTAGTCTCATAATTCAGTTACTACAAATTCGAAGTTAAAACAATTGCTACTCATGTTAACCAGAACATTAAATTAAACATTAGCTAATTTAAATACAAACCAATCACATATTTACTTTCCGCAATAATTTTCTTTTGGAAATAATAATAGCAATCGAGTAAGGGCATCATTAAAGCTATTTATATAAGCAAATTCTTTGTGGGATCGACTTCAACTTAGTTGAGTTCTATAAATTGAAATCGACCATTTACACTTCTTAAGTGAAGTGTAAGTTTGGACGTATCAAATATAAACAAAAAATTGAAGGATTTAGGTAATTCCTAAAAAAAAGGTTTGTAAATGCAGAAATGGGCGTTCAGAAACTAGTGTGAGTATACGTGGTGGTTCCCCAACTCATTACGGAGGTCCTCATAAAGTTTTTTGAGAAAATTTTTTTGGGATCTTCAGGGCGCCAGATCCATGGGTTAATATACACGAAAAATCAAGGAATTTAGGTAATTCCTAAAAAGATTTGTAAATGCGAAAATGGGCGTTAAAAATGGTGTGAGCATACGTGGTGGTTCCCTAACTCATTACGCAGGACCTCATAAAAAATTTTGAGAAAATTTTTTGGGTGCTTCGGGGGGCTAGATCCATGGGCTTAATACACACGAACAATTGAGGAATTTAGGTAATTTAAAAAAAAGGTCTGTAAATAGGAAAATGAGCGTTAAAAAATGGTGTGAGTATACGTGGTGATTTCCCAATTCATTACGGAGGTCCTCATAAAGTTTTTTGAGTAAAAAAATTTGGGTGCTCTGGGGCGCCAAATACACATGAAAAATTAATAAATTTGGGTAATTCTTAAAAAGGGTATGTAAATGCGGAAATGAGCGTTAAAAAATGGTGTGAGTATACGTGGTAGTTCCCCAACTCATTACGGAAGGCCTCATAAATCTTTTTGAGAAAAAAACACTGGGTGCTTCGTGGCGCCAGATCCATGGGTTAATGCACACGAAAAATTGAATAATTTGGGTAATTCCTAAAAATTAGTTTGTATATGCGGAAATGAGTGTTAAAAATGGTGTGAATATATGTGGTGGTTCCCCAACTCATTAGGGAGGTCATCATAATATATTTTGAGAATAAAAATTTGGATGCTCTGGGGCACTAGATCTATGGTCTAATACACATGAAAAATTGAGGAATTTGGTATTTCCTAAAATGGGATTTGTAAATGCAGAAATGGTGTGAGTTTACATGGTGGTTCCCCAACTCATTACAGAGGTCCTCAAATAGTTTTTTGAGAAAAAAAATTAGGTTCTCCGGGGTGCCTGATCCATACATACATATGAAAAATCGAGTAATTTGGGTAATTTCTAAAAAAAGATCTGTAAATATGAAATTGGCGTTAATAAAATGGTGCGAGTATACGTGGTGGTCCCCAACTAAATACGAAGATCCTCATAATGATTTTTGAGAAAAAAAATTAGGGTACTCTAGGCGCAAGATCGATATGCTAATACACATGAATAATCGAGAAATTTAGATAATTCCTTAAAAAGAGGTCTGTAAAAGTGGAAATGGGTGTTATAAAAATGGTGTGACTATATGTGATGGTTCCCCAACTCATTACGAAGGTCCTCATAAAGTTTTTTGTGAAAAAAAAATTATTGTGCTCAAGGGCGCCAGATCCATGGGATAACACACGAAAAATGGAGAAATTCGGGTAATTCCTAAAACATGTATGTAAAGGCGGAAAAAGGCGTTAACAATAGTGTGAATATACGTGGCGGTTTCCCAATTCATTACGGAGGTCCTCATAAACTTTTTTGAGAAAAATATTTTTGGTGCTCCGGGGCGCCATATCAATGGGCTAATACACACGAGAAAAATCAAGGAATTTGTGTAATTGCTAAAAATGGTTTGTAAGTACGAAAATGGGCGTTAAAAATGGTGTTAGGATATGTGGTGGTTCCCCAACTAATTACGGAGATCCTCATAAAGTTTTTTGAGTAAATCTTTCTGGGTGCTCTAAGGCGCCAGATCCATGGGCTAATACACACAAAAAATCAAGAAATTTGGGTAATTTATGAAAACGGTATATAAATGCGGAAATGAGCGTTAAAAAATTGTATGAGTATACGTGGTGGTCTCCAACTCATTGCGGAGATCCTCATAATGTTTTTTTAGAAAATAATTTGGATTCTTCGGGGCGCCAAATTCATAGGCTAATCCACAAGAAAAATTAAAGAATTTGGTATTTCCTAAAAAAAGGGTTTGTAAATGCGAAAATAGGTGTTTAAAAATTGGTGAGAGTATATGTAGTGATTCTCCAACTCATTACAGAGGTCCTCATAAAGTTTTTCTAAAAAAAAATTTGGGTGCTCTGGGAGCCAGATCTATGTGCTAATACACATGAAGAATCAAAAAAATTGGGTGATTCAAAAAAGAGGGTCTGTAAATGCAGTAATGGGCATTAAAAAATTGTATGAGTATATGTGGTAGTTCCCCAACTCATTACAGAGGTCCTCATAAATTTTTTTGAGAAAAAAATATTGGGTTCTTCGAGGTGTCAAATCCATGGGCTAATACACACGAAAATCGAGGAATTTGGCAATTTTGAAAAAATTATCTGCAAATGCGGAAATGGGAGTTAAAAATGGTGTGAGTATACGTGGTGATTCCCAACTCATTACAGAGGTCCTCACTATGTTTTTTGAGAAAAAAAATTAGATACTATGGGGCGTCAAATCTATGGGCTAAAACACACGAAAAATCGATGAATTTGGGTAATTTCTGAAAATGGGGTCTATAAGTGCTGAAATGAGTGTGGTGTGAGTATATGTGGTGGTTCCCCAAGTCATTACGGAGGTCCTCATAAAGTTTTTTGGAAAAAAAATTGGGTGTTTCGGAGCGCCAAATCTATGGGATAATACACACAAAAAATTGGTGCTCCAGGGTGTCAGATCCATGTGCTATAACACAAGAAAAATTGATGATTTTGGGTAATTCCTAAAGAAGGCCTGTAAAAGCGGAAATAGACGTTAATAAAATAGTGTAAGTATACATGATGGTTCACCAACTCATTATGGAGGTCCTCATAAAGTTATTTGAGAAAAAAATTGAGAGCTCTGGGCGCCATATCCATGGGATAATACACACGAAAATTCAAGAAATTTTGGTAATTTCCAAAAAGGGCGTGTAAATGCGAAAATAAACATTAAAAATGATGTGTGTATACGTGGTAGTTCTCCAACTCATGAAGGAGGTTCTCATAAAGTTTTTTGAGAAAAAGTTTTTGGCAATTTTGAGGCGCCATATCAATAGGCTATAACACACAAAAAATTGAGGAATTAAGGTAATTCTAAAGAAGGGTCTGTAAATGCGGAAATAGGCGTTCAAAAATAGTTAGAGTATACGTGGTGGTTCCCAAACTCATTACAGAGGTACTCATAAATTTTTTTGAGAAAAACCTTTTGGGTGATCTGGGGTGCCAGATCCATGGCCTAACACACATGAAAAATAGAGGAAGTTGGGCAATTCCTAAAAAAGGTTTGTAAATATGAAAATAAGTATTAAAATAATGTTGTGAGCATACGTGGTGGTTCCCCTACTCATTACTCAGGTCCTCATAGAGTTCTTTGAGAAGTTTTTTTTGGGTACTCCAGGGCGACAGATCCATGAGCTTATACACACGAAAAATCAAGGAATTTGGGTAATTTTTAAAAAGGGCATGTAAATGAATATATAGGCGTTAAAAATGGTGTGAGCATATGTGGTGTTTTCCCCAACTCATTACAGAGGTCCTTATTAAGTTTTTTGAGAAAACAAATTTGGGTGTTTTGGGGCGCCTGATTCATGGGCTATAAGACACAAAAAATCAAGGATTTTAGGTAATTCCTAAAAAAAGGCTTGTAAATGCGGAAATAGACGTTAAAAAAATAGTGTGACTATACATGGTGGTTCCCCAACTCATTATAGAGGTCCTCATAAAAAAATTGAGTGCTTCGAGGCGCCAAATTTATGGACTAATACACATGAAAAATCATGGAATTTGGGTGATTCCTAAAAAACAACCTGTAAATGCGAAAATAGACGTTAAAAATGGTGTGAGTATATGTGGTGGTTCCCCAACTAATTACGGAGGTCCTCATAAAGGTTCTTTAGAAATATATTTTAGGTGCTCTAAGGCATCAGATCCATGGGCTCATACACACAAAAAATTGAGAAATTTTGGTAATTTAAAAAAAATGACCTGTAAATGCGGAAATAGGCGTAAAAAAGTGGTGTGAGTATATACATGGTTGTTCCGTAACTCATTACGAATGTCCTCATAAAGTTTTTTTAGAAAAAAAAATTGGGTGCTCCGAAGCGTCAGATCCATGGGCTAATACATACAAAAAATTAAGGAATATGGATAATTCTTAAAAAAAGAGGGCCAATAAATGTGGAAATAGGCGTTAAAAAATGGATTGAGTATACGTGGTGGTTCCCCAACTTATTACGGAGGCTCTCATAAAGTTTTTTTAGAAAAAAAAATTTGAGTGCTTCGAGGCGCTAGAACCATGGGCTAATACACACGAAAATTCAAGAAATTTGGATAATCCTAGCATACTTTGCAGCCTCCTTATCGACTGTATCGTCCACATTTAACTCAAAACTACGGACGAAATTGTCTAATAAGGGGGTACTTTTCCAAGTTGGTTCCCAAGACATTCCTAATTCCAAGGGAATGTTTTGGAGGTGTGGTAGATAGATTGGTTGGAGGTCTCTAAAAGAGGTTTTAATCTCATCTAGAACTTTCAAAACTCTCCCAATATCAGGGTGAGGAGAAGCCATAGAAGAAAAGGTTGCCTTAGTCACTTTCTTGGCAACCAATATCAACTTAGCTAAACCAAACCAAGATAGGTAAAGTTTAAGCAGAAAAGGGACTCTAATGCGGAAATAGGTGTTAAAAATGGTGTAAGTATATGTGGTGGTTCCTCAACTAATTACGGAGTTCCTCGTAAATGTTGTCTAGAAAAAAATTGGGTGCTCCAAGGTGCTAGATCCATGGACTAATACACACGAAAATTGAAGAATTTGGGTAATCCCTAAAAAGGGCCTATAAATATGGAAATATACATTAAGAAAATGGTGTGAGCATACATGGTGGTTCCCCAACTCATCACGGAGGTCCTCATAAAACTTTTTTAGAAAAAAAGTTTGGTTCTTTGAGGTGCCAGATTCATGGGCTAATACAAAAATTTTGGTATTGTTGTCGCACCCCAAAGCTACCCCCAAATGCGGACACAGGACCTAGGATCATGAGTGACCCCAAGCTAACCCTACTAGCATAACATAATCATACTATGATAACTGAAATAACATAATTCTGTGTGGAAACTAAATCATAAGATAAACTGAAACGAAATGATAAGGAATACCCATACCATCTGAATATATAAGAAAACTATGAGTTTAACAACAACTGAAAAGGTAAACTCGAATACTAAAGCTGGAACTAGCTATGTTTGAAATAAGCCTCTACTAACTAAAAATGTTGGGAGATGCCCCAACTAGATCTAGAAAATACTGAAACTAAAGACTAAAAACAAAAGGGAAAATAATCATGTCACTTGTCCTCGAAGAATGAGGGATCACCACTGTAGCTGCTAAACTGAAGATCAGGAACCGATCTATGCATGGTCTGGAAGCTAAGAACCTGAATAGTAACATAACTAAATAGAGCAGTAAAGCAATAATATAATTCGAACATGATAAGAATATTGAATATACTGAACATGAACTAACTGAATGTAATGACCAAGTTTATAACATGTTGAGACTGAATACTGGACTGATAACATAGTCAATGCAATAGAATTTGACTGAACTGTGGGATCTACTAATGACTGACATAAAACCATATGAGTTAAATGTGGTTTTCGATGTATACACCTGTCACGCCCTGAGCTACCCCCGAGACATGGACACGGGACCTAGGACCACAAGTGATCCCAAGCTAACCCTGCTGGCATGATCATGAGCATACTAAAGATAATAAACTGATGCGGAAGCTAATTCATAAATAAATCTGAAAAGATGGGGAATACCCATATACTATAGCTGAATATATCAAATCTGAGAGTTTAATACAAAAGAAATATCAAACTTAAGATACTAAGCTGAATCTAACTGTGTCTGAAAATAAGCCTCTAAACTGACTAGAAATGCTGGGACAGGCCCCAGCTAAGTCTAGCAAAACTGAAACTAAAGACTAAAACACTGAAAAGAAACTCATGACTATTGTCCCCGAAGAATGAGGACTCACCAACTGATTCTGCTGAACTGAAGATCGGGAATCGATCTAAGCGTGATCTGGATACTGAGAACCTGAACCTACATCACGAGAAGATGTAGTGCACGTATGCGTCAGTACTTGAAAGGTACTGAGCATGCAGGATAGAGTAAAGCTGAAA